>NC_045552.1:44726678-44764178 GCF_009769535.1 Thamnophis elegans | reverse complement strand
CCTGGGAAATGATTTGGCTGCTTTCAAGGGTTCAGGGGGTGACATCAGCATTTGCTTTGGCCCGCCAGCAGCCTGCGGAGCTGGCAGCAGTGTCAGGCAGTGAGGAAGTTGGGGAGTAACATGGGCCAGTCCTGGGGGATGAGGAAAGCTCAGACGAGGGCTCTGCATCGGAGGCAGAGAGGGAGCTAGACAGCAGTGAGGCAGAAAAACAGCTGGAGCCTGTTCCCATGTGCACATGTGCAGAGCAGCTAGAAGACAAGAACAAGAAAGCAGGGTCAACTTGGCAGTAAAGCCACACCTTGGAGGTGATTGGCCCCTCCCATAGGAAACAAAACAGGAGCGAATGGGGAGTGGGCTTTTGCAGGAAGCAATTTATTCCTTTGGTCATTTCAACAGAGGAAAGTTGTGTTATCTGGCAGCTCGCCAAGCGAGATAAGGTTCGTGTGGATAAATATTCCTCTGAAAGACTGTTTGCCAAGCCGTTGTTGATTGCGAATGAAAGGAATTCACAGTCGTGGAAATAAAAGGGGTTTCAGTTTGTTAATGGAATCTGGATTCCCCATTGGCAGACCCAGACTCTGCTTCTTGCTTGTTAAGGAAGCCTGGGTCAGAATAGCATTGCCAGGCGCACTGAACCCCTTTTTTCGAAGCCCTGCATGACTGGTTCAGTGTGAAAGTTGCCATTTTTGATGAAATGGGCCACGTTCATCACGAAAGATCAAAATCACGGGTGGGGGAAGTCAGCCATGTAGATGCCGACAAATTGACATTCCAAGAGGCATTGCCTGTGGTGGAATGCCGTCTGGATTCCCAGGAGGGAGGGGCTGCATTCCGTAGGGAAAGAAGGCAGCGAAGGATGAAAAGTTTGGTAGGAAGGAAGGTTAAATCAGCCCCTCCCTAGTGATGCCTAGTGATGCCTAGTGATGAGTATGTCAGAGTATGTCGGTAGTGATACAAATAGTTGCTTGAGTTGGGTGAGATTTCTATAGCACAGGTCTCCAAATTTGGCATCTCCAAACTGGCAGCTGTCGACTTCAACTCCCAAAATTCCTCCCCCAGCCACAAATTATACACAACCTGCCAAGTTTGGAGATCCCTAGTCTATAGATCATCATCATCATTATTATTTAATGACCCCATAATCCCTTGCGGGATGGAGTCTGGGCAACTGAATGGAGCTAGCAGAGTGTTTTAATGGCCAGATGCCCTTCCTGTCGCCAATGCGGAGTTTTGTTCAGCAGATATATTCTCAGTGTGCCTACAGAGAAAAATAACTGCCTCTATCTAGAATCGAACTCACACCCTTCTGATTGTGAGGCGAGAGTTCCACCTCTAAGCCACCGCACCATTCCTGTCCCCTAGACTGTAGATGAAGTGCAATAAATGAAACAACAGGTAGTCAATTACAGCAGTTCATTTACAGGTGCAAAAATTCATTTGGTGACCTTTCAAAGTTACAACGGCATTGAAAAAAGTGACTTATGACCGTTTTTCACACTGACGACCCATTGAGCATCCCCAGGGTCGCATGATAAAAATTCAGATGCTTGGCAACTGGTGCTTATGACGATTGTGGTATCCCGGGGTTATTTAATCTGCTTTTGCAACCTTCTCACAAACAAAGCCAATGGGGAATCCAGATTCCATTAACAAACAGAAAAGTTTGGTAGGAACTTAGGCAATGCCATGATTCACTTAACAACCATGGCAGGAAAAGTCGTAAAATGGGGCAAACTCACTTAACAACTGTTTCACTTAGTGACCGGAACTTTGAGCTCAGTGTGGGTCATAACTCAAGGACTGCCTGTACTCAGAAGTAACTCCATGTCTTTCTTGGTTCAAGGGGGAACTGACGCTGCCTCGAACTTTCTGGTATGATTGAGAGTCATAGTTTTCCTAATTTGTATTCTGCAAACTTTATTTATTTATATCCCGCCTTTACTTTCTTTATAAATAACTCAAAGGGATGAACATACCTAATATGTTAATAAGAATGTTTCATTTCAATTAAATCTCCCCCTCCTCACCTCACCTTGAACGACAAAATAAAGAGGAATTCATCAGAATTCCATGCCTTAAATGAGACTGTAATGGATCAAAATGAGGGTGATTTTGATCCATTACATCAAAAACAGTCATCAGCCACAGCTTTCCCTTAATTCAGACAATAGAATAATAGAATAACAGAGTTGGAAGGGATCTTGGAGGTCTTCTAGTTCAACCTCCTGCTTAAGCAAGAAACCCTACACCATTTCAGAGAAATGGCTGTCCAATCTCCTCTTAAAAACATCCAGTGTTGGAGCATTCACAACTTCTGGAGGCAAGTTGTTCCACTGATTAATTGTTCTAACTGTCAGGAAATTTCTCCTAATTTCTCTCCTTGATTAGTTTCCACTCATTGCTTCTTGTCCTGCCCTCAGGTGCCTTGGAGAATAGCTTGACTCCCTCTTCTTTGTGGCAACCCCTGAGATATTGAAACACTGCTATCATGTCTCCCCTGGTCCTTCTTTTCATTAAACTAGACATACCCAGTTCCTGCAACCGTTCTTCATATATTTTAGCCTCCAGTCCCCTAATCATCTCTGTTGCTCTTCTCTGTACTCTTTCTAGACAAGTGGACAGTTGAGCAGTAACATCACGTTTTAAGCCCACAATCTTTTTCCCTTCGCCTGTAGCAATCTGGTCGAAGCCTCCGTTCTGTTCCAGCTCAAAAATGCTAATGGGAAAACCCCATTATTTTATTGTCAAAATAGCACAAAAACGGTTTTTAAAAACGAAGCCAGTCTGCTGGACTCTTTTCAAAAGCCCACTGCTGAAGGCGCTTCTTCCTTCCTTCCTTGCACACCACACACTCCCTTTTCAATTATGCAACAGTTTTTAAAAATTGACTCACAACGCCTTGAGGAATCTCCCTTCTTTCTCATGACATAAGAAACGCAGGAGACAAAGAGGCCCAAGCATGACACCATATTTTGTGGGGAACCTCGGTGGGGAGTAGGGAAGACCAGGATACAAAAACTGGGCTGCTGTTAATTTTCTATGAAGAGAGGAAGGCTGATGAATTGCACACATCCAAGCCTTTCCCCTTCCCTGCCACCATCTTGCTGGGATTGACCTCAGAAGCCACTCTTAGAGGCCATGGGAAAACCTGTTCTGACCAAGGCTTCCCAAGAACATGAAACAAACTCCTTGTCCCAACCAAAACCCCTTTTATTAATTGACTGTGAATTTTGCTCATTCACATCCAGCCAAATCTTTCAAGGAAGGATTTACAGTCACAGACCTTATCTGGCTTGGAGAGCTGACAAGCCCGATATCTGCAGAACTTGGCAAGGAGTCTCAGAGAGTCATGAACCAATTAAGAGAACTAATTGTCTCTTGCAAACTCCACTCCCCTTTCGCTCCTCTTTTATTTCCTCTGGGAAGGGCCATTCATTGTCCACCTGTGGCCTTCCTTCCAAGTTGACCCCTGTTCTTTAGCTGTTCCCTTCATCTGGCAACTCTGCACATGCTACACTGGGAACAGGCTCCAGCTGTACTTCTGCCCCACTGATGTCTGACTCTAAAGGCAGCTGATAACTGGAATATGGCTCTGTCCCCCTCTCTGCCTCCGACACAGAGCCCTCATCAGAGCCTTCCCCAGACTCCAGGACTGGCCCATCTTCCTCCCCAACCTCCTCATTGTCCGAATTTGCTGCTAGGTCTGCTGGCCACTGGTGGGCCACAACAGTGGCAAGATTAAATGCATAGAGTAAATGCTATTTTAAGTCTATTAATTCTAAAGTAAATATAGGTAGTCCTCGACCTATGACCACAATTGAGCTGAGCATTTCTGTTGCTAAGCGAGACAGTCATTAAGTGAGCTTTGCCCCATTGTACGACCTTTCTGGCCATGCGCCAAGTGAATCGCTGCAGTTGCTAAATAAACTCTTGTCGAATCTCTACAACAGAGGTGGGATTCCCTTCCCTTCCCTACCAGTTTGCAAATGTGAGCATGCGTGTGCACTCGCTTCACTTGCATGCGCCTCGTCTGCGCATGCACACCGCCTTCCGCCTATCAGGGGTGGGCTCTGGCAGCCGCTACTGCCAGTTCGGTCATGGTTGTGCACGCTTGATGAGCGCTGCATGCCCAGTACTATAAAAATGCTTCTGCGCATATGCAAAACCCAAAAACAAGATGGCGGCGCTGGGAGAACTGATTTGGTGGCGTGGCAGGCCTGGGTCGCTGCCGGTTCCAATGACCCAGGCCACCAAACCACTACCGGTTCAACTGAACTGGTCCGAACCGATAGGAATCCACCACTGCTGTGCGGTGCTTATGCATTATCTCGGGGAGAGTGGGCGGAGTCTCCCACAGCCACCGCTAGCGGTTCGCCCAAATCGGAGATAAGTGGCTGAATATCCCCTCTGCTCTACCGGCCTCTTTCTCCTGGCCCCACAAACCTTACGCTAGAAGTCCAAGGTCTCCCATTGCAGAGTCTGGGATCCTTGCTTTTAAGAAAATTCCCCATGCTTAGTGTATAACGTGCAGGAATTCAGCAGAGCCTCCCTTCAGCACCAGAACTGAAACCGATTCAACAGCCGCTTGACCTGACACACTGGCAAATATTTAGAATGCAGAAATTAAAGTTTTATGTCTATTAGCTAACCACGCTCAACCTGTTAGGGATAAAATAATTGAACTGTCTGTTTTCTCTCAGTAGTGATTTTCCGATGCCCAGGAATGAATAAGGGAAAACCAAGAGACAAACATTTAGTCATGATTCAGGCATAAATAATATTTCTTATTTTAAAAAAGCAGGTGCCGTGGGAACATGGGGGTGGGGGTGGGGATGACACATTCTGATTCTATCCTCTGTGCTATGAAAAAAACACATTTCAATTTTCCCCAAAGTTAGTTTTGGAGATATTATCAAAACTTTGTCAAATGAGAACGACTGTCCGGTGGAATTGAGTTACGTATTATGCTCAGAACTGACACGTATCTCTTGATCTGTTCAGGTTTACTCCCAAGTGAATCTACCAATGTGGTCTGGAATTGTATTTCCAGGATTCTCTTGTTCTCTCATGCAGCAAATGACTGTCAGATGTTTTCTGGCTGACCTAGTTTGCGATCATGACACCCTTCCCTATCCCGCCCCGCCCACCAAATTAAAGTTTGAAACAAACTTTGTGAAGCGTTTTTTTTTTTTTTACACATAGAATCCAAAGGGAACGCGTACAGATCGAAACTATGTGTTTGGGATGGATGTTGGAGATAGCAGCTGCCTTATTTTGCCAAGAAAATTTACTTATAGAAATTCTGTATGCAGCAGGGAAGGGAAAGTAGAAGAGGGTGGGTTTTTTGAATACTTGTGGCACTATGTCTTCTTTTATACCAATGACATGCTGCAAAAGCTCTAAGGAGACTGGGATCCAAATATCACAATTTGTGCAATCGCAGACTATTTTGAACATCAGTATCCTAAACACAAAACACAGCAGATGGCGACACTTTGTTAACCTGGCCAATCTCCCAAAAGCTAAGCAGGTTGTATCTGATTAGTAACCTGGGTAGAAGACCCACCAGATAACCCAAAAGCTGAGATGATGATCATGATGATGATAAAGAAAAAAAATCACAAAATACTGGGATTTGCAAATTGAAGTTGAGTGACTGTAGAAAAAGAAATCGTCTGTTGTCCCAATTGTAATTGGAGACCTTGGAGCAATACCTAAAGGGCTACCTCACTATTTGGAAATTTTAAATTTATCAGACTTGAACATTTTGATTCTACAAAAAACCACCCTACTTGGAACAGCTTATATACTCCGACATTACCTTAACAGTTCCTAGGTCCTTGGTTAGGACTCGAGCTGTTGAGCTACTAACCAGCCCCAAAGGCTGTGAATCTCATCAAAGATTAACATAATAATAATAATAATAATAATAATAATAATAATAATAATAATAATTGGTTAGGACTCGAGCTGTTGAGCTACCAACCAGCCCCAAAGGCTGTGAATCTCGCCAAAGATTAACATAATAATAAACATAATAATAATAATAATAATAATAATCATCATCATCATCATCATCATCATCATCATCATCATTAGGACTCGAGCTGTTGAGCTACCAACCAGCCCCAAAGGCTGTGAATCTCACCAAAGATTAACATAATAATAATAATAATAATAATGATGATGATGATGATGATGATGATGCCAGAAAGCAAATCACTTCCCTATTGCTCCCCTCAAATTAATGCAGCCAAGGGTAATGAAGTCACCAGGACTTGATCTGGACTTAGAGGAGACTTTTCACCTTTCCCTTCAGAGAAGACGACTGCACCGTCTTCCCTTCTCATCTATTTTGCATGCCGACAGAATACCAGCCTTCAGGGTTATATTGAATAAAATGACACTTTTAAAGAAAACGGAAGGCCTTTTAAGTATAATAGCCTAGGAAACAAAAGTATGGGCCACATGAACTAATAAGCACGGCACACCCCAAACTCAAGCAGTGCGATTTCACACTGCCCATCGAGACGTATAATTTACCGTGGCGAGCGCATTAAAGGAAAAAGTCAGGTGAAAAAAAATATTAAAAATGCAGGGAGTTGCATGTTTGGAACGGGCACGTTTTAAACTATACAGAAGTCTTCCTTTCTCCCACCTCTTTGCTGTTGGAGGTGGAGAAAGAGATGCCAACTATGTGCTTGCCAGCAACAAGCAACTCTCCATGCCTCTTGGTCAAAATTACACCTGTCGGGAGAGCAACTAGGGAAGCGTGGGGAGGGGAGGGAAACCACATTGCTTCAACACTGTCTGTCAGCAACAGCACACAATGTCTGGGACCGATGGGTGTGTGTGTGTGTGTGTGAAATGTGGCGAGACTCCATCAACCCTACTGACAACTTGCCCTGAAGAGTTCCCTTCGCAATCTTGCACCCTCTCCTGCCTCCATCACTCACGCTCTCAATATAGGGCCATGGCTGAACTGTCCATGGTGCTGATCGCTCGTCACCTAGGAGGTTTGGTCTCCAAGAGTGAAGCTTGCAGGGTGGCTGGGCAGAAAGGCTAGGCTGCCAGCCAACGTGCCAGGGATTTAGGAAAACGAGGCTGCCCATCCTTCCAATCACATTAAAATAATAATTTTTTAAAAAAATCCTCCCAAACTAGATACAGCAGCTGCAGCCTTAAAGGGCTAGCTGCATCACGTCCCCCGTTTGTGATGATAGCAAAAGGCTAATCAGGACATTGAAAACAGAAAGGCATCTCTGGAGAGGGGAGAGGAGGACCACCTGCACAGCAGCTCATTACACCAAGCAATAGCTAAAGGGGAGGAGGAAGTTGCATCTGAAAGCTCCCCAGTATCTCCAACAGTTCTGTGTCCACGCTCCCATTACTTCCCAGTCAAGAGGCACTTCCAGATTGAAGAGCCTTTTCATTGAGCTGGGTCTCCCAGCCAGCTCACTCGTGTGAGACAGCACATGAGCCCTCCCCCCTCCGCTCCCCCCAGCTCTTCTCCCAAAAGCAGAGAAACTCTGCATGCAATCGACACACACCCAAAAAGACCCAGAGATGATGGAGGGGGGGGCAGAACAATGCCCCCTGGTTCCAAGTGCCCAGGTTAGCCAGGGAGACAGACTCGGTAAGCAAGGCTGCACGAGAGAAAAGAGCCTTACCTTTCATCCAGTCCACAACCTGCTTCGGCGTCCACTTGCTAATAGGTTCCATAACAAGGGCCATCATCAGACGGTGTCATTCACACCAGGAGGAGGGGGAAACTGACGGTGGGGGTGTGTGGGGGTGGAAGAGAGAAGTGGGGAGCGAGAAAGAAAGAGAGAGAAAAAGAGGGAGAGAAATGGTGGGTGGGTGAGTGAATGAGTGGGTGGGTGAGAGGTGAAGGAAATGCCCAAATGTCTCAGAGCATGGCTGGAGAAGACAGCGTGAGGATTTCACAATGCAGTCCGAGGATGAGTTGATGCTTTGTCCCTCCAGGTTCTTCCTGCACTGATTCAGTAATGTATAAAATTATTCTGCCTGATCAGTTTTAGCACCTCCCCTGCCGCACACAGCCAGCAACTCTCTGGAGCTCAGTGAATCAGGAAATGGTGCAGTATGTCTCTACTTACTTACATTCCCCCCCGCTCCACCAAAAAAAGGCAGTCCCTCTACACCCAATGATCTACTTATTAAGGCTGGCACAAATATGAAATTACAGGGCACCCTCCTGCCAACGAGACTCCCTTCCCCTTTCTGTGTCAAGCCTGAAGATCTGGGTTCTTTTTCTTTAAAAAAAAAAACCAACCAACCAATCAACCAACCCACAAATATGATGGTTGTTATTATTATTTGCTTAGATCATGGGTTGAGAGAGAAGGTAGGAGGGAGGTGGAAGACGGGGATGGGGGAAAGAGAGAGAGAGGGAGAATATAAATAGAATGAAATTGCTAACTGGAACTTGATAGCAGATTGTCTCTCAGTTCAGCAGCAGCAAAAAAAAAAGAGAGAGCCGCTGAATGTCACGGATGGATTCAAAGAAAGCATGCTAGCGTTTGTCAGCTGGCGAGAAAGAGAGAGAGAGAGAGAGAGAGAGAGAGAGAGAGGGAGAGAGAGAGAGAAATGCGGAGCATTTTCCTATTCCCAATCATGCAGCATGTCCCTTGAATCTCTAATTGTGGAAGTCAGAGGGTCACGTGCCGAAGGCTAAGACTCCCACATGTCTGTCCTTCCCCAGGATCAGATCCCCGTCCTCCTCAGTGGGGCTTCTCAGAATGGAAGACGTCAGCCCTCGCTCCCATCCGCTAGTATTGGCTACAAATTGTCATGCAATCAACCCAGAGGCATCCCGTGATTCCAACACCATGCAGCTGGTTTCCTTCCTTTTGAGATTCGTTGGGTTCCCCACGCTGTCAAATGGGGCTCAAGCGAAACTTTGGGAAAGGGGAGAAAGAACGCTGAAGCGGAGAAGAGTGGTTGGAGGGCTTGGGTTATCTCTCCAGTAGGTGTGTTCCTGCTGCTGCCCTATGGAAATCCTCCATATTTCACCGATCAGATGTTTTCCATCATGAGCTTAGCCAAGTATGTGGCCTGAGATGATCTGCTTTTCATTGTCCAAGCTCTGTGGTCACAAGGTAACTCCCCTGCCAGGAGCCCCACAGTCCTTTCTACTTATGGAAGAGCTATTTCTGGCAGGGAATTTACCTATCTTTTCCTAGGGACACATTGGCTCAGTGGGCAAGACTCTGAGCCTGTCGATCAAAAAGATCGGCAGTTCAGCAGTTCGAATCCCTAGCGCCTCTGAGCCTGTCGATCAAAAAGATCGGCAGTTCAGCAGTTCGAATCCCTAGCGCCGTGCAACGGAGTGAGCTCCCATTACTCATCCCAGCTTCTGCCAACCTAGCAGTTTGAAAGCATGTAAAAATACAAGTAGAAAAATAGGAACCACCTTCAGTTGGAAAGTAACAGCATTCTGTGCACCTTCGGCCACGGAGACATCTTCGAACAGCGCTGGCTCTTCGGCTTTAAAATGCAGATGAACACTGCCCCCTAGAGTCAGGAACAACTAGCACAGATGTGCGAGGGAACCTTTACCTTATGCATAATATTCATTCATTCATTCATTCATACATTCATTTATTTATTTGGTTAGTTAGTTGGTTAGTTGGTTAGTTAGTTAGTCAGTCAGTCAGTCAGTCAGTCAGTCAGTCAGTCAGTCAGTCAGTCAGTCAGTCAGTCAGTCATGCTTATGTAGTATATATTGGACCCTCTGAGAGTTTTATGCAATGAAATTTCATTTTAATGTATGCCGATTAGGGACAATAAAATTATTTTAAGTCTAAGACTGGGGCAATAAGGGCAATTGCCCCAGACCTCATACAGACAGACCACGGCTTGCAAAGGTTTGCTTAGTGACCCTCTGAAGTTACAGTGGCACTGAAAAAAGTGACTTATGACTGTTTTTCAACATTCAACATAGTCAACATTCAGATGCTTGGCAACTAACTCATATTGATGATGCTCGCAATGTCCCAGGCTCATGGGATCCCCTTTTGTGATCTTCTGACAAGCCAAATTTACTTAACAACCTTAATAGCAATGGCAATAGCCCTTAGACTTATATACCGCTTCACAGTGCTTTACAGCCCCCTCTAAGCTGGTTACGAAGTCAGCCTATGCCCCCACCCCCCAACAATCTGGGTCCTCAATTTACCCACCTCAGAAGGATGGAAGGCTGAGTCAACCCTCAGCCTGTCAAAATTGAACTCCTGGCAGTGGGCAGAATTATCCTGCAATACTGCATTCTAACCACTGGGAAGGAAGGAAGGAAGGAAGGAAGGAAGGAAGGAAGGAAGCTGTAGCACGTAGGCTTATATGCCGCTTCATAGTGCTTTTACAGCCCTCTCTAAGCGGTTTACAGAGTCAGCCTCTTGCCCCCAACAATCTGGGTCCTCATCTTACCAACCTCGGAAGGATGGAAGGATGAGTCAACTTTGAGCCTGCTGGGATTTGAACTGCCAAATTGCAGGCAGCCGGCAGCCGGCAGTCAGCAGAAACTGGATGCAGTATTTTAGGCATGGGCTTAGTAAGGCTTTATAGAGATTATTTGCATGAGGACAATTCTAAGACTCATTGCCCACTATCTCACAGTAGAAACCTTATGCGATACTGATAAATCACTGCTAGTTAGGAGAGAGTCACAGTAAGTTAGAATGAGGTTTGTTTTGCTTAGAATGTGCAAACCCAGATCTTGGCTGCTCAGCTTTCATTTATGACTTAGCATGATGTGGGGACCCAGACATACTGAAGAAATGTTTTATGTTTTCATCCCAGCTCCATTAGTGGATGTGATGCGCATTAATGAAAAACATGAAAGAGATGAGTTAATATGGGATGCATTATTCTACTGGCACAGAGCAAAAACGCTTTCCCGTAAAAGGATTGTGCTAACCGCATAAGTCTCTCTACTTGTTAAGCTTTGCAAATCCTGTTTAGGTTATACTAGGAAGGCGCTCTTTAATAGCCCAAAAGAAACCAACTATGTATTTAGACTTGTTCTGACCTAGGCTTCCTGAGAAAGCATAAATCACAATCTTAGTTCCAAAAACCTTCTTTTATTTAGATGGCTGTGAATTATGTTCATTCACAGCCCGTAATGATTCACAAACAGTCTGTGAAGATTCCGACAGATGTCTGCTTGAGTTGTCACAGTCTTCCAGGGTAATGTTGATAAGCACCCATCTTTATCTCCCTTGAAACGCTGCCAGAGACCTAATTGCCAATCAGTTTTGCAAGGCCAAACATAGCACAGAGTCAAACAGGACTTTTCAGAGCTTGAACCGACTAGATGAACTAATTGCTTCCTGCAAAAGCTCATGTCTGCTTGCCCCTCTTTTATGTCTTATGGGAGGGGCCAATCATCTCCAAGCCTTACTCCCAGTTGCCCTTTTTTTCTTAATTGTTCTTGTCTTCTGCAGCTCTGTGCATGCGCACATTGGGAACAGGCTCACACTGTTCTTCTGCATCACTGATGTCGGATTCCGGAGGCTCCGGAGGCAGCACATAACTACCAGATGGCCCTGGCCCCCTCTCTGCCTCCAACTCAGAGCTCTCATTTGAGCCTTCCCCAGACTCCACGACTGGCCCATCTTCCTCCCCAACCTCCTCACTGTCCGACTCTGCTGCCAGCTCTGCAGGCAGCCAGCGAACTACAACAAGACTATATGAACATTTGACTCTAGAGAAAAGCATAAAACAATCTGTCCTAAGAACTCTTGTTTAGTTTCCCACCTTAGGATGTCTATCATTATAATATATACTCGGACACAAAGAATTTATTTTGTTGACAGATGATGCTTTTTAAAAAAAAGAAAAAAGAAAATATTGCCGAGAAATTATTGCTAGCGTGCCCTGAGATAGACAGGCAAGCAGACAGCATGTTTCCAAAGCAGAAGTAAAAAAAAAAAATCAATCTGTTTATCACAACTTAAATCAGTTAGTTTATGAGTTTCCAGAGAAAAGCCCCCACTGGTGAATTTGGAAAATATCCTGGGTGAATCTTCATCCATATTAATTTTATTCATCCAATTTGAATAGTCGCCCCTCTCAAAGAAATGTCAATCCTGAAGCTGACTTGGCTGTGGCCATTTTGGGGCTTCAAAGCTGCCACAACTGGAGTTTTGGGGAAAGGAGGGGGGGAGTAGAGATAGCTAGGGTGCTGTGGCCAAAATAAAATACTTTCTCTTGGCACCCAAGGACATTCCCACCCTGAGGGGTCTCGAGTCATTTAGCAACTGGACCGTATCCTGATTGGACCATGGGACAGATTGTTTGGAGAAAGTGAAAGAACCTTTACTTTTAATTAGGTGAAAACTGCGGGAACATTTAGAGTCGATTTTCACAAGGTCGTGCCAATATGACATATCCAATAAATCTGTTCTTTGAGGAATCCAACTGCCTCGGAGTTTTGATTGCTATGGGTGTGTTACTTGGAACCCTGACAGAAGTGACTCTGGGCAGTGAACCATCATAAAACAGGCACCTCCATTTTTTGCATTTACAGTTCCAGTAGATCTGTCCCTACCAATTCCCGTATGGAATAAGGGGTGGATAAAACATAAAGCAGTTGCTCCTTCCTGTTTGACTTCTTATTTGCATGCTACATAATACTGTAATCCTGTGGCCCATTTTTTTTAATATAGAGAACAGTCTTCTACTTGAAGAATTGATGAAAGACACAACCTTAATGAAAGGGAGCATGCATACATACATACATACATACATACATACATACATGCATGCATGCATGCATGCATGCATGCATACTGTTGTGGCCCAGCAGGTGCCGTTGGAGCTGCCACCAGATTCCGACAGCGAGGAGCCCTCTGAGTCGGCTCTGGATAATGTGGAGGACCCTGGACAGGGTTCCGACTCCACGCAGGGCACAGAGAGGCTGGTTGGCCACCAGGAGGCGCATGAGCCTTGGACCAGTGGGGAGGAGACAAGGGAGAGTGAGCCAGAGGCCAGTAGTGAGTTGTTCCTGGATGCACGCCATCGAAGAGCTACTAGGTGTCAGGAACAATTACGCAATTACAGGAGATGATTGTACTCAGCTAGTGGTCATTAGGCTCCTCTTCAGACTATAAAAAGCTACTTATGCACACAGCCCCCTTTGTAGAAGTCAATGCAGGAGTGAATGTCGGAGGACAGTACTGGGGGCTTGGCAGGCTGGATTGCTGCCAAGCCTTATCTGTGTTTATTGCTGCCTGAGTTTGTCTGAGTTGCTGCCAAGGTCCTTATCTGTTTGTTTTGCTTGGCTTTCAGCCACCAAGGTTTTGGTGTCTTGCTATTAAAGTACATTCAGTTAAGCTTGTCTTGGCATTCATTACTGGACGGAGGAGGGGGTCAGAATACATACATCTATATCTATATCTACCGTATATACTCGAGTATAAGCCGACCCGAATATAAGCCGAGGCACCTAATTTTACCCCAAAAAGCTGGAAAAGTTATTGACTCGAGTATAAGCCTAGGGTGGGAAATGCAGCAGCTACGGTAAATTTCAAAAATAAAAAATCAGTGTTATTTGAAACTCAAAGTTATGTTTATTCAAGGGACCCGCTTAATTAAAGTGTTCTATAATATCAGTATGACTTATAATACTGCAAGTCTGCAATATTAAAATACTTGTATAGGGGATCCCCGGGATCCCCCGAAGAGATCAAATCACAACCAGTATGCCACCTTCTTGGTATATTGTTTTTATTTTCACTGAGTTTTTAAAAATGAGCATTATTTCATCCTTTTTTTCTTTATGTTTGATTGGTATCTGCAATTTGTGTTAATTCTGTTCATACATATAATATAAATGAAAAACCCAGCTCTCTTAAAAAATATTTTAAGTTCTTTCTGGTGCTCCCTTTTAGAATTGGCCAACTAATATTTCTGTTCGCCCAACTAATGTCAGGCAGAGTTAACTGAAAAAGTAATTTTTCATGAAAGGACATTTTCCTAGGATTTTAATTGTTCTTACTGTCAGATTTCTCGTTATTTCCAGCTTGAGTCTCCTTCTGACAAGTTTCCATTGCTTCTTGTCCTGTCCTCAGGTGCTATTGCTGCCGCCGCCTCCTCCTCCTCCAACAGCACCAGCACATTTGCTGCCCAGCGCTGCGGCTGAGGTGAAGCCGCCAAAGCTCCCGCTGGTGCCCCCGCAGCGTTGGGCGGATATCCGGCAGTGCTGTTGGAGGAGGAGGAGGCGAACCAGCCTGCCATCGCCGGCCACCGCTAGCCCCGCCGCTCTTCCCACCCCCTTCCAAGCCCCACAGTCCAGCGGATGGAGCAGCGAAGCCCCGGGGCTTCGCTGCTGCTCCCCGCATTTTCTGCACGGGGATCCCTTGGAGAGGGGATTCCAGCCTGCCATCGCCAGCCACTGCCAGCCCCGCCGCTCTTCCCACCCCCTTCCAAGCCCCACAGTCCAGCGGACGGAGCAGAAGCAGCTCCGGGGCTTCGCTGCTCCATCCGCTGGACTGTGGGGCTTGGAAGGGGGTGGGAAGAGCGGCGGGGCTAGCGGTGGCCGGCGATGGCAGGCTGGTTCGCCTCCTCCTCCTCCAACAGGCAACAGCACTGCCGGATCCAGTTGTAGACTCGAGTATAAGCCGAGGCGGCTTTTTTCAGCCCAAAAAGTGGGCTGAAAGACTCGGCTTATACTCGAGTATATACGGTATATATCAGGACTTTGGACAGCATAGCACAGAAGCTCCCAACCAAGGCTTATTCACAGCAATATTTATAGTTACAGTAGTTTATTTATAATATTAATTATACTAGTATACTTATAGAACTAAATAACGTTCATCTTTTACATGCACATAACAATAATCTTTCTTCTTCTAACTTCTACCTCTTATACCTAACCATTGATAAAAACTTTCCCATGTTGAATAATATTCTGTCTCTTCTCTAGCTTTTATTTTTAATGTCAATCTATCCATCTCTGCACAGTCCAATATTTTCTGAATTATGTGTTTGTCTGGTGGGATGTTCTCATTTTTCCAATATTGTGCAAATGGGGCAGGGAATATTTCTATAAGGGAATGATTCTTAACCTGTTCTTCACCATGGACCCCCTTTAAATATGTATCTTTTATGGCCAAGGACCATGGCCATAAACCCTCAAGACTTAACTCAAGATTTAAATCAGCGGTCACCAACTGGTGGGCCGTGGACCACTGGTGGTCCATGAGAAAATTTTGGTGGTCCACAGAAAAATTATTTGCATTTTTATATTGCACTAAATCAGGGGTCCTCAAACTTTGCACCCTGGGATGGATACGTGCAATGAATGTTTGTGTTGGTGCAGAGAATCTCCCCTTGCTGTTTGTGTGGGTCGGAGGGGGGCAGAAATTCCGACTTGGGGTCTGCTTCAGCCTCCTGGGCTTTGGGTGAAAGCTGGAGGGAAGTACCACTGGTGGCAGAGCCGGAGGACCTTGTTCCAGTGGGACAGCATCATGGCCTGGAACTGGCTGACCATCTCAGCCTGCTGAGTCTCCAGGTGCCGGTACCTGGCTTTGCACTCCTGCAGGTCTCCCCTCTGCTTGGAAAGCCTAAGCTCGTAGTCCTCAGTGAGGTGTTTCTGCTGGGCCTTCTTCTTGGTCAGATTCAATTTGAACTGAGTTGTTTTGCCAACATTTTCTCATGGAGGCTGCTTAGCTCCAGCAACTGCTTGGGGCCCTAAGGAGCCTGGGCTTATGAATTTAGTGGTCCCTGATGTCCGAAAGTTTGGTGACCCCTGATTTAAATCATAACATTTCTTTAAGCCTTCACAAACCTCCTGTGATGCATCGCAGCCCCCCCCCCCCCAAGGGACAAGAGACCACAAGTTGATCATTGCTATAAGGTATTTCTACTGCTTAAACCATTCATGAGAAGGCGAGCAAAGCCTAATGCGTTTTATATATCCTGCTTAATTTGGCTACAGATATAAATCTATATACAGACACCCCCACACTTGAGGAATTGCCTTGTCAGGCCTTGGAGAAAATAAATATTTATGTTCAATGAAACAAAACTATAAAAACAAACAGTAGGAAAGGATCAACAGAAACTCCAAACGGAGAGGCTGCACAATTTTTAAAACTGTGTGTGTGGGAGGAAAGGCCTTCAAAGGACCTAGAACGAGGTAAATCCCAAAAATATTCAACGCAACACTCAATTTGAATCTCACCAAATACATATACCCACAACCTCACCACTGAAAAGCAGGTTTCGATTCCAATGTTGTTTAATCAAATATCCAAGTCAAAAGGGATCTTCGTGCATTAGATTGCTATCTAAGGACAGCCTAACCATATGAGGATGTCTCGTGTCTCGAAAGCAGACTGTGTGATCAAGTCCAAGGGCAAACCGCAGTATCCATTCTCTTGAATAGTTTATGGGATATATCATAGGCCTCCGGGTGTCCTTTTTTTTCTAACTTTTATTTTGGCCAGTGTCAAACTGAAATAAAACCGTCTTCCTCCTTTTCCAGTCTTCTCAGTGCAAAGATTTACTGATCTTCTTCCAAGTCTCCTTCAGACCAAACAAGAGGCTTACATTTGATTTTCAGCCCCTTCTACTCTGGAGACTTGCTACAGCAAAATATAATTCATTCTGGAGGAAGTCTAAGTAGAAAGGATGATACATACAGAGAGACGAGAGAGAAGAGGGCGCTTAGCAAGAGCACTTAGACTTATATACCACTTCATAGTACTTTACAGACCTCTCTAAGCAGTTTACAGAGTTAGCCTTTTGCCCCCAACAATCTGGGTCCTCATTTTACCAATCTTGGAAGGATGGGAGTCTGATTCAACCTTGAGCTGGTCAGGATTGAATTGCTGACAGTGGGCATCCTACAGCATTGCATTCTAACCACTGGGAAGGGAGGGAGGGAGGGAGATAGCAATAGCACTTAGACTTATATACTGCTTCATAGTGCTTTACGGCCCTCTCTAAGCAGTTTACAAAGTCAGCCTTTTGCCCCCAACAATCTGGGTCCTCATTTTACCAATCTCAGAAGGATGGAAGACTGAGTCAACCTTGAGCCAGTGAGAATCAAACTGCCAAACTGCTGGTAGCGGACAGTCAGCAGAAGTAGCCTGCAGTACTGCATTCTAACCACTGTATCATCATGGCACGCTATCTTTATCTGTATCTGTATCTGTATCTGTATCTGTATCTGTATCTGTATCTGTATCTGTATCTGTGTCTGTGTCTGTGTCTGTCTGTCTCTCTCTCTCTCTCTCTCTCTCTCTCTCTTAATCTCTATCTCTATATATCTATCTCTATATCTATATCTACATACATACACATACATACACACACACACACAAATTCTATCATCTTTCTCTCTCTAAATAAACACACAAAGAGAATCTATGAAAAGTCAAACCTCATAGACTATTATACACATGACATTAAATGTTAAAGTTGGTTAAAATGTTCTCAAAAATTTCCTTACACATTTGATGCATGACCTTTGAACATTCTTCTCTCCCTCCCTCTCTCCTTCCCTCCCTCCTTCCCTCTCTCCCTCCCTCCATCCCCCCTCTCTCTCATTAGGAGTGTCTATGTGTCTGTGTGTTTACTTTTCTTCCCAAAGCTGCAGCAAATATTAAAACAAATTCCAAGAACTAGGCTCCCTTCTTCCATAAAACCTCAAATCCTTCACGATATGATCACATGACAGCAGTGTTCCAACATCTAAAGGGCTGGCACAAAGAACAGGAAGTCAACCTATTTGCCCAAACACCTGAAAGCAGGACAAGAAGCAATGACTGGAAACTAATCAAGGAGAGAACCAACCTAGAACTAAGGAAAAATTTCCTGGTGGTTAGAACAATTAACCCATGGAACGGCTTGCCTCTGGACGTTGGAGGTTTTTAAGAAGAGCTTGGACAACCATTAGTCCAAAATGGAGGAGGGTTTCCTGCTTGAGCACGGGGTTAGACTAGAAGATCTCCAAGGTCCTACTGTAGGAAGTTGTCACCCAGCCCTCTCCCAGAAAAATGAAATATCCTAGGAAATATTGAAAAGGCAGAAGATTATGTTTCCCTGGATGTGAAAAGGAAGAAACATGTTTCAAAAAGACAAAGTAACTCTCCCTACAGCTTCCTGCCCCCACCCACTTTGTCCATGAGCCATTAAAACCCCTTCAGCTTCAGAGGGATGGGATCAAGGCATGATAATATTGGCCTTTTACCCAACTGACCACATGGCATCTGAGAATTCAACCAAACCTGGACTCAGCCTAGAGAGTTGCCCCTGCATGGCCCCATGTGAGTCTGACAACCAATCAGAATACATTTCTTACACATGAACAGGAAACAGATAGGTGGGGCCGAACAGATCATAAAAAGCCCTGCAAGCCCTTCCCTCGACCCTTCTTCTTCTTCTTCACCCAACATCTGGAAGCATGTGATCACCTTTTCCCCTAGGACCTCAAGCCATGTGGTCCTGTCCACCATTAAAACCATCTTTCTAAGCAGCTTCCATGCCTCCAGTGTCTTTCCCCCCACTTGGAGCCGAACCCAGAAGGACATTTCTTCCAACAGTTACATACAGGATGTGTGTGTGGGGGGGGGTGTATGTATGTTTGTATGTTTGCATGTTTGTATGTATGTATGTATGTATGTATGTATGTATGTATCCATGTATGTATATTGTGTACAGTATACATATGTATTGTGTCACAACCCCTGGTATGCCCAAATATGGGAGGGAGCATACTGCTTCCCTTTTCTGTCTATCAACTCACTCTGGGAGCCATCCAGGCAGAAAGCCATTTTTTTATGTTGCCTTGTTACATTTGTTATTTTGTGTGTGTGTGTGTGCGTGTGTGTGTGTGTGTGTGTGTGTGTGTTGCATTTGTGCTGATAAATAAATAAAGGGAGACTAGTATAGGTCTATTTCAAGCTATTTAGCTCTCATCAGCTAGCCATACCCTTTCGATTCCCAGTAAGGGTATGGCTAGCTGATGAGAGCTAAATAGCTTGAAATAGATCTATACTAGTCTCCCTTTATTTATCAGCACAAATGCAACACACACACACACACACACTAAGGTGTAGCTACAACACGGTATGTTTCATTCATTTTGAATATTTCAAGTTTTCAGAGATTACCTCTCTATTTAAACACACACACACACACACACACACACACACACAAACTGGAGAATCTCCCAAACTCTTCCAGAACCATCTTCGACTTCCTCTCCAAAGCCATTTGTGAATGCCAGACACTTCACCTTTTGTGCATTTTTCTCACCATCCCCAGTGTGTTTTGTACTGTCAGAAGATACACATCAAAGGGTAACATGTCAAGGTCTGTTGAATGCTATTTCTGTAGCTTCCTGCTCCATGTGGCTCCCAACCTTTTTCCTTCTCTCTTCTCTATTACAGGCTGGTGAATCAGATACAAATCCGATACAGTGGGCAGCATCTGGTTTTCGATTATAATAGAGCCCTTCGGAACACAAACATAAGCCTCTGTCTACAGATCATGTGAAGAAGCCACATTTTGGAGGGAGACATTTCAACAGGTAACATCTTAATGTGCCCTCTGTGTCCCAAAGCACCTTTTCACATCTAATGTGCTGAAACCAAAGGATGGCATAGCACTCGCATAGAACAGTTAGGATTAGAAGCCTTCGATAGCTCCAGCTGCCATAAATTTTCTTTTCCTTTTTTAAATTATTTTTTTCATAAATATTTTCAATACAGTGCATTGTCAAGGTATATCATTTACAGCAGCAAGTTAAGATACACACACACAAACATATACTGAGGACAATAATAATAATATAACAAGGTAAAAAAGGTAAAGGTTCCCCTCGCACATATGTTCTAGTCGTTCCCAACTCTAGGGGGCGGTGCTCATCTCCGTTTCAAAGTCTAAGAGCCAGAACTGTCCAAAGACGACTCCGTGGTCATGTGGCCAGCATGACTAAACGCCAAAGGCGCACAGAACGCTGTTACCTTCCCACCAAAGGTGGTTCCTATTTTTCTACTTGCGTTTTTACATGCTAGGTTGGCAGAAGCTGGGACAAGTAACAGGAGCTCACTCCATTATGTGGCGCTAGGGATTCAAACCGCTGAACTGCTGACCTTTCTGATTGACAAGCTCAACAGCCACTGAGCCACCTAACAGGATAGCTTTAGCTAAATTTCTCTTTATATTGACTTATTTATGCTTCTGTTGATTATATTGCCATATTTATAATTATGAATCATCTTTATATTTAATTCTTACATAGCAGTGATCATTCTTCATCTAATTTCTGCCTCTTGTCTCTAAGCACTCGTAAAATCTATTCCATATCTAGTAATTATTCTGTGTCCTCTTTATCTTTTATTTTTAAAGTCAATCTGACCATTTCAGCACAATTTAAGATTTTACGAATTATATCCTCCTCTGATGGGGCATTCTCATTTTTCCAGTATTTTGCAAATTCTATCCTTGCTGCCATGAATTTTCTTCTTACGTCTTTAAATAATCTACATTGCTGGCTGTTCTGATGGAATCAAAATTTGCAGCTTTATACAGTGGTCAAAACGGGGCAGAAAGACATTTCATTTCATGGGGTCACCAAATGCGGTGATAAAAGGAAGAAAGCTTTCTCGTTATCTTCAGTTGCCACACTACAACTTATTATTTTTATATACTTCTGTTTTGTCCTTTACTGGATTTTGGTCTAAGCTAAAAAAACAAAAGACGACACATTTCAGGCCTTCCTTAGAAAAGTCTTCTAATCATAACTCTCCTCTTTTTAAGCGATCGAATGCTCCTTGATGTTATGGGTGGCTTGAAGTTTTCTGAAAGAAAGGAGCCTGTTTCTCAGAGTTTATTTTAAATATTTGGCTGCAGTTTTTGGTACAAAGGCAAACAAACTCCAGAAGTCTTGGAAGGATCTGGCATCAACTGAAAGGGAAGGAGAGTTGATTTCAAAGTTGGGGTGTGTGTGGAAAGAAGTTTCTTCTGGAAAGAAATTGTGTACATAAGATTTTGTAATAATAACTGTTGTTAGTTGCACAGTCGTGTACAACTCATTGCGACCCCATGGACAATGTTCCTCCAGGCCTTCCTGTCCTCAACCATCCTCTGGAGTCCATTTAAGCTCACACCGACTGCTTGGGTGACTCCATCCAGCCACCTCCTTCTCTGTCGTCCCCTTCTTCTTTTGCCCTCCATCGTTCCCAGCATTAGGCTCTTCTCCAGTAAGTCCTTCCTTCTCATCAGGTGGCCAAAGTATTTGGGTTTTCCTCTTCAGGATCTGTCCTTCCAAAGAGCAGCCAGGGTTGATCTCCTCCAGGACTGATCCGTTTGATCGCCTTGCATTCCAAGGGACTCGCAGGAGTCTTCTCCAGCACCAGTGTTCAAAGGGCTCCATTCTTTGGCGCTCAGCCTTCCTTATGGTCCAACCTTCACAGCCATCCATTGCGACTGGGAAAACCATAGCCTTGACAATGCGCGCTTTTGTTGGCAGGGTGATGTCTCGGCTTTTTAGGATGCTGTCTAGATTTGCCATAGATTTGCAATAGTAACTATTCTTCTGTTTATCTCGCATCTTGAGTTATACTGGTCAATGAAGAAAGCTTAAAGGAACCAGGGATGGATTGTGAGTTGAACTTAATTCTGGTACTTAAGCAATCTTGCATTCAGGACTGGTAGTCCTCGACCTATGACCACAGTTTAGCCCAAAATTTCTATTGCTAAGCGAGACAGTTGTTAAGTGAGTTCTGTTCCATTTTACAACCTTTCTTGCTACAGCTGTTAAGTGAATCACTGCAGTTGTGAAGCAACACAGTTGCTAAGAGTACCTGGTTGACTCTACTTATATTTTCAGTATTTGCCAGAGAACCTTTTGGATATGATTCAATTGCACAATCAAGGTGTAAGCACTCCATGGAGAAGGTCTAAAAATGGTTGTGATGACTCAACTGTAACATAGACACTCCATGGGCTTTATAGAGTCAGGGGAGGGCAAAAACAGCCCCCCTCTCCCCCCGGACACTCTTTGGAGGCTTCAGGGACTTTCAGGAGGCTTCTCTGAAGCCTCCGGAGCAGTCAAAATGACCCTCCGTTCCATTCCTGAACATCCGGTTTGCCCGTAGGGACAGTTTTTTGCACTCCAGAGGCTTCAGGGAAGCTCATGAAGCCTACGGAGGGCCTCCGGGGAGGGGCATGGGAAGCTCTTTTCGCCCTCCCCAATCTCCTATAAAGCCTCTGGAGCCTGGGGAGGGCAAAAAATGGCTTTAAAAAAGGACGAACTCAGCACACGCCTTGCGTGCCCTGACAAATGGCTTTGCGTGCCACCTGTGGCACGCGTGCCATAGATTCGCCATCACTGCTCTAGTATATACAATGGCTTGTACAAATAGCTGGTGCAAACAGCTTGTGAGCCGACAAATGCGCGATAGACATATGGGCAGCGACGAAATAGCGCCGATTAAAACGTGACGTCAAAATCGCGCCACAAATTTGTGACGATAAAATCGTGACGACAAAAGCGTGATGACAAGCACAATAAATGGTTAGGGTTGTTGATGACGCGATTTTGTCGTCGTGCATTTGTTGGCACGCTATTGTTGAAAATCAATTAGTGATTTTGACGGCGCTCATTTGTCCATTGCGGTTTTGTCGGCGCGCATATGTCTGTCACACATTTGTTGGTGAACCCAAACAGCTCAACTATCTCCAGCCTGATGGAGGTTGGATTTTGATAACAGGCAGAAAGCTTTGCCATCAACATTCCCAAGCCTGGGATGTTGCTAGTGGCATGCTGATTTTCATAGGTTGCAAGACTAATGTCCAGTGGTGGGTTCCGGCCAGTACGCCCCGGTATGGGCATACTGGTGCCTGCTGGGAGCCACAGGCACCGTTCTGGTACGATGCTGCGGAGGGCCTGCCTGCC
Organism: Thamnophis elegans; assembly: GCF_009769535.1. Classification (NCBI taxonomy): domain Eukaryota; kingdom Metazoa; phylum Chordata; class Lepidosauria; order Squamata; family Natricidae; genus Thamnophis; species Thamnophis elegans. The sequence goes on along the minus strand of NC_045552.1, from coordinate 44,741,242 downwards.
TGCTCTCCTTACCTCTATTTGAGCCAACCAGAGCATTTGCACATGGGCATGCAACATACGGCACCTGTGCAATGCTCCGCCGAGCAGCTGGAGTGTCGCAGGGCGGTGGTACACATGCGTGCGGTGGATGCCTGGCCCTGTTGCAGCATACCAGTTGTGACAGGATCCAGAACCCACCACTGCTAATGTCCATTATCCTGACACTTCCAGTTGTTATGACCATCAGAACAAGAATATGCTCCAGCAGTTGTAGACCCTGGAGCTTGGAGAGAACTCTTTAAGAAAGACACGGGTGGGGATTAGCCTTAGGGCTGTGTGCGTCTCATCGATACATTTCTTCCTAAAAATTGTCTTTTGCAATCACCAGATGGTGGGAATCCTGTAGAGCCAATTTTCCTTGAAAAGCCGAACGTCCTCTTTCACTGTCATGTTTCATTGAGCAAGAGTTCTAACGCCTGGTTACAGCACCAGAACCCTCTTGTTTGCATGGAGTCCCTTGAAATAATTTAGTTGTATTTATATGCTTTCCACTTCATTGAGTAGCAAGCTAGTCCCAAAATCCCACAGCAAATTTTCCAAATGGGATTGACCCATGAGAGGCCCTACAACAGCAACGTTAGAATTTACAATAACCCCAAGTATAACAACATCGGAGGTCCTTAGTCTTGCTACCCAGCAAATCTTTTTTGCTTGTTCAGTTTGCCACCACAACATATTTTCCCTTCACTTTCTTGGGCCTTTCTCCCCACCCCTTCTTCAAAAAAAAAGATAGGGGTGTGATGGCTAAGCGGTTAAAGACACCGAGTTTGTCAGCTGGAGAGCTGCCAGACTAGAGTTTGAGACCTGAGCTCTGTGGAAATGGGTGAGCTCCCATTAGCTGCTCCAGTTCCTGCCCTCCTAGCAGTTCAAAAGCATGTAAATGTGAGTAGATAAATAGGTGTCATGCTATAATCTGCTTCATGGTTTTTGGGGAAGCCTAGGTCAGAACAGTTGTGGCCAGCATGTGTGTGTGTGTGTGTGTGTGTGTGTATTGTGTCATTGTTATTTATTTATCAGCACAAATGCAACACAAATGTAACAAGGCAACATAAAAAAATGGCTTTCTGCCTGGATAACTCCCAGAGTGAGTCGATAGACAGAAAAAGAAGCAGTATGCTCCCTCCCATAGTTGGGCATACCAGGGGTTGTGACACAATACATACCCATTTCCCTGGCTTAGCTGATAAAGAGGAGAGCCTGTGGCTAAGTGGCTAATATAACTGCCTAATATGTAATACAGCCCAGGTTCTTTTCCCAGTAAGGGTATGGCAAGCTGATGAGAGCTAAATAGCTTGAAATAGATCTATACTAGCCCCCCTTTATTTATTTATCAACACAAATGCAACACAATACACACACACACACACACACACACACACACACACACACACACATGCTGGCCACAACTATTCTGACCTAGGCTTCCCCAAAAACCACGAAGCAGATTCCTGGTCCTGACAAAACCCCTTTTATTAAACGAATGTGAATTCCTCTGATTCACATTCAGCAAAGGCCTGGTAAACAGTCTTTCAAGGGTGAAATTATGAACACAGACCTTATCTAGCTTGGAAAGCTGCCATGTAAGTATTTTCCAAATGCAGTGCTGTTCAAAGAAAAACTGGGCATAGAGTCTCTGAGATTCACTGACAGATCTTCACACTCCTGAAATGAATGATCGAACAAACAAATTAATTGTTTCCTGCCAAAGTCCACCCCCCTTTCGCTCCTCTTTTATTTCCTATGGGAGGGGCCATTCACTATCCACCTGTGGCCTTACTCTCAAGTCAACCCCAATTTCTTAGCTGTTCTTTCCTTCTGGCAGCTCTGCGCATGTGCACACTGGGAACAGGCTCCAACTGTTCCTCTGCCTTACTGCTGTCTAGCTCTGGAGGCACCTGATCACTGCCAGACGGCCTTGGCTCCCTCTCTGTCTCTGACGCAGAACCCTCCTCTGAGGCTTCCCCACCCTCCAGGACTACCCCATGTTCCTCCCCAACTTCCTCACTGTCCGACTCTGCTGCCTGCTCTGCTGGCTGCTGGCAGGCCACAACAACAACGAAGGGAATGTGTTCGGACAATGCTGGTCAAGAAGCAGAGATGAGCACCATTCCCAAGAGTAACTCGCAACTGGGCAGGGGAAACTTTTACCTTAACCATTTACCTTCAAAGAAAGAAAAGATGCAGTAACTTTAAGCAGATAGCTTTGCACAATATCCTAAGCCATAATAGAGTTTATTTGGCTTGGTGAGTTTGCCTAGCCAGCCGTTGTGGTTGTTAAAACCATAGTTAATGGCCTAACATAATATATGAACCCAGACGGTTGTGACTTCTTCAAACCCTAGTTAAGGCAAAGCGGGACTCAGCTTTATTTTTTGACTACTGGGCAGCTTTTGCGCACACACCGCTGAGGATCTGGAGCTGGTCTCATTCCAAATACCCAGTTTCATTAGAAGGCAGATTAATTGGATTTTCTGCAGGCAACGCAATATAAATTCCTCGCTCCTCTGTAATCTTTTAGATAGGGCTCACAAAAAGATGCTCAACCGGTAGTGCTTTGCGGGGGGGGGGGTGTTAGCAGATCAAAAAGACCCATCTGCCATTTTTATAATAGAATAACAGAGTTGGGAGGAACCTTGGAGGTCTTCTAGTCCAGCCCCCTCCTCAAGCAGGGCACCCTATACCATTTTAGACAAATGGTTATCCAATATCTTCTTAAAAACTTCCAGTGTTGGAGCATTCACAACTTCTGGAGGCAACTTCTGTTCCACTGATTATTTGTTCTAACTGTCAGGGAATTTCTCCTCAGTTCTAAGTTGCTTCTCTCCTTGATTAGTTTCCACCCATTGCTTCGTGTCCTGCCCTTGGGTGCTTTGGAGAACAGCTCTTCTTTGTGGCAGTCCTTAGATATTGGAACACTGCTATCATGTCTCCCCTGGTCCTTCTTTTCATTAAACTAGACATACCCAGTTCCTGCGGCCATTCTTCATATGATTTAGCCTCCAGTGCAGTCCCCTAATCCACTTTGTCTGACCTCTCATTTTTTGTCTTACTTCCCATTGTCATTTCTCATTGCCATTCTGATTCCGATTCAGAGACCTACCTAAACCGATAAAGCTGCATAAAGAACCATAAAAAGTCAGCATAAGGATTGTTCTCCTTTGCTCGGGTTTTATTTTTTGCTTTTGAATGGCATCTTACCCTCCCTTCTAATTTTGCCCCTAAATTGCAATGTCTGGAATAACTGTAAATCAAACCCTAATTTCAGGGTTTTTTATTTTTCTTTTTTCAAAAGTACGCAAAGGTACAAAACGGGAAAGGAAGAAATCTTCATCTTGTGTATTTCTGGCCTGGGCTTTAAACATGCTTCCAGTTTGTAAAACAATCACATTTCTGTTTTTGCTTGGCACTCAAAATAAATGAGGCTACCATATCGTCAAATCAGATAATCAGAGAGGTCATAGCTGGATAGAGGGATATTTGGCGATGAGAGGGCACTTAATTTTCTCAGGGGAAAGTAAATAACTCTCATCCCTCAGCTTTAAATATCAAAAGTACCCGGTTTTGAGCCTTAAACCACCCAATATTATCCCAAACCCAAGAAAAGTGGTATAAATCTGATGAATTTTTGAAATATGCTAATGCCATGCAAATTACTGTATAAGCCAACTTGCGCTGCATTCTTTGATGTTCCTCCCTAGTGGGATACACAAATCTCATTAGCATTATAATATACATAATAGACATAAGATATAAATAGATCTCAAATTAAGAAAAACAAGCTGCCAACTGCCTTTGACAGGTGCCAACGAAATGCAACAGAACCAATGCTCTGCTTTTCCCGTTACTATCATGGCATTGGAACAAAAACTGGCAAAGGCTAGGAAAGATACTTCTATATTTCTTTAAGCTGGAATAGATGTGTATCAGTTTGATATCAGGCTCACCACCACAGCTTCCCTTAAGAACTCTTAAGAGATCTATTAGAGTTTAGAAGGAATGCAGTGGCTCAGTGGCTAAGACACTGAGCCTGTCAATTGAGAGGTCGGCAGTTCGAATCCCTAGCACCGCATAAAGGAGTGAGCTCCTGTTACTTCTCCCAGCTTCTGCCAACCTGGCAGTTCATAAGCATGTAAAAATGCAAGTAGAAAAATAGGGATCACCTTTGGTGGGAAGGTAACAGCGTTCCGTGCTCCTTCGGCATTTAGTCATGCCGGCCACTTGACCACGGAGACATCTTCGGACAGCGCTGGCTCTTCGGCTTGAAACAGAGATGAGCACCGCCCACCCTAGAGTCGGGAATGATTAGCACATACTGTATGTGTGAGGGGAACCTTTACCTTTTTACCTTTAAAGTTTAGAAAAGTAAGAAACAGAAAGCCAACTTTGCTTATAAGACACTGTCTTCAATCCTAGCAACTTTAAGGTGTGTGTTGACTTCAACACCATGAATTCAGAAAAACAGAATCAGAATAGAGCTGGAAGGGACCTTGGAGGTCTTCTAGCCTAACACTAGCCTGTTCAAGCAGGAGGCCCTATAGCATTTCAGATAAGTGGCTGTCCAGTCTCTTCTTAAAAACCTCCAGTGATGAAGCCCCCACAACTTCTGAAGGCAACTTCTGTTCCACCGGTTGATTGTTCTCCCAGTCAAAAAATTTCTCCTTATTTCTAGGTTGCTTCTCTTTTTGATTATTTTCTAACCATTGTTTCTTGTTTATCTTGTTACATTAGCCCACCACACCCAGTCAGGCAGGGAAGGTATATTGTGGACCCCATCAGTCAAAGAATTCCAATTGGTAAAGTCCAGGAAGAGAGTCTTTAGAAGAACTTTAGAATGAATGAGCTGGAAGTCTTGGAGGTCTTCTAGTCCAGCCCCCTGCTCAAGCAGGAGAACCTATACTATTTCAGATAAGTGACTGTCTAGCCTCTTCTTAAAAATATCCAGTGATGGAGAGCCCACCATTTCTGAAGGCAAGCTGTTCCACTGGTTAATTGTCCTCACTGTTAGGAAGTTTCTCCTTAATTTCAGGTTGTTTCGCTCTTTGATTAGTTTCCAACCATTATTTCTTGTCCTGCCCTCCAGTGCTTTGGAGAATAATTTGACCCCCGTCTTCTCCTTTGTGGCAACTCCTCAAGTTCTGGAATACTGCTATCATGTCACTACTAATCTTCTTTTCTTTAGACTAGCCATATCCAAATTCTACAACCGTTCTTTATATGTTTTAGTCTTCTGGAACTTGAGATCCACACATCTTAAAGCACGGTGGTAGGGAACTCTGGAAGTTCAAATATACACAGCTTAAAGTTGCCAAAGTTGAGAAACACTACTCTCTAAGGAAAACGTATTTCTTTAAAGGTAGCTTAAAAATGCAACACACAAGCGTTTGTCTCTTGCAATATAGGTCATGGCGTAGCTACTGAAATGAGCGACTGGCTTTTCCCACAAGCATTGGGGTAGAAGGAGATTGAAGATGGTGCATGGATGCACACGAGAATGTTACTCTAGGGTGCCACGAGTTTCTATTGTGGGAAGCACCCCCTCCTCGAAGAATGAAATATTTTGGGAAATACTTAAAAAGGCAGAATATTATATTTCCCTAAAGGAGAAATGGAGAAACATGCTCTTAAAGGCAGAAAGCAGCACCAGTCTCCCTGTCCCGGAGCAGAACCGGAGGAGGCCAGCTTTTAAGAAATGCAGATTTGCATTTTTTATCTTTTATGTTTTACTAAAAAGGGAGGAATTGAATGGTGTAAGAGAGCTGCATTGTTCACCCATTGTGAAATATAACTGTTAAAGGTATAGCTCATGATAGAACATGCCATGGTGGCGCAGAGGTTAGAAAGCGGTATTGCAGGTCTAACTCTGTCCACAGCCAGCAGTTCGATCCTGACCAGCTCAAGGTTGACTCAGCCTTCCTTTCTTCCAAGGTCAGTTAAAATGAGAACCCAGATTGTTGTGAGCAAAATGCTGGCTCCGTAAATCACTTAGAGAGGACTGTAAAGGACTATGAAATACTATATAAGTGCTTTTGCTATTAGGAACACTGGTGGCACAGTGGTTAGAATGCAGTATTGCAGGCTAACTCTGCCCACTGCCAGCTGTTCAATCCTGACCAGCTCCAGGTTGACTCATCCTTGCATCCTTCCAAGGTCTGTCAAATGAGGACCAGTATATCAGTCTAAGTGCTATTGCTATTGCTATGATTGAGAAGTTGTGTGAGAATAGGCAGGGGGAAACTGTGTTACAGCAACTTGAGATGAAGAAGGGATGACTTCACTCCCATTAAATATGTTCAAAGGGAAGGAAAATGAAGCTTAAACTTCCTGACTTGAATAGCAGCCAGGCATTTATGGGAAAGTCTTGTGTGGTTTAGAAGATATGCTGATGCTACGTAGTATGAAAATATTGACCTAAGATGGAGCTATTACACCTGAACGGCACAGTGTAATAGAACTACTCAAAAATTGGAATGTGAGATTGCCTAAATCTAGTCCATCCGAATATCTGGATTTGCGGCTTCCTGGGAGGAGCTTGCTGGTGGAGGCAGCAAAAAATCAGCTGCCTCCGAATTCCTGGCTACGTACCTGTTTAGAGGATCTTCCATCTGACGTCTTATCAGGTTTTCTTATCCTTCAGGCAAGAAGGAAAGAAGAAACTGTTTTGCTGGCAAATGCTCTTCGATTTTTGCAGCTTTTGTGCTTGCAAGGAAAGGGGGGCTAGCCCAAGGCAGAACGGCTGTCCGTGCTGGGAACTTCAAACTGCCTTGTGCAGGGACAAAGTAAGTCTCCCCCACTCTGCTCAAAGTTTTGTTTGATTTAATCTTATCACGAGCTGAATCCGTTTACTGCGTGGACAATAATTGTTTATCAACATTTTAGCTTCTTTTCTTTTTCTCCTCCGAAAAATTATTTACTTAGAGGCTTTTAAAATGGCGCCGAGCAGGCTGGTTTCTCCGGTAATAACGAACACTTTTTGCTAATCCTCACAAGAATTCAAAACAAAAGAGATTGCTTATCATATGTTTTGGTTTCACAATAGAAGAATTTTACTCCTTCATTAACTTTGCTTATTTGGAAGTTAAATGGTGATGAATCTGCTGAACGGTTTTGATACAATGTTTACTCACTGAAAGTTTTGCCAAGCCTTAAACTTCAAAATAAAAGCCTCTTTACTTAAAGCTGCATATTCAGGCAATAGAGTTCTACTAACTGCAGGCAGATAAATTTTGAAATGGCCTCAAAACCAAATATTAACTTGAAGTCGTCACCCTCTACTTCCAGGGGCACATCTTCAGTGCCTGGCACAAAGCTGCAGCCTCCGCTTCCTACGCCCCCTGCTGGGGATGTGTTAACGAAAGAATTTTTCCTGAGTAATCTAAGCGAGGCTCTTAATGCACAGACAATTAAAATGGAAGATAAGTTTAGAGATAATAGAGAGGAGAGAAAAGAGGAAATAAAAGAAATGAAAGAAGAAATTAAAAGTGAAATAAAAGGACTTAAACAGGAGCTGTATGAGAAATTTGACGCTAAGGTTGATAAAATTAGAGACGACATGCTGAGTCTTGTAACTGTATTAACAGAACATATTTCTGGAATGGAAGATACTCTAGAGGTTCTTAATGATGCCAATGCTAACTTGACATTGAAAACAGAGGTGGTGGAACAAAAAGTGGAAAATGCTGAAAAAGAAATTATTATGATACAGTACCGACAAATGGAGTTCGCATTAAGAGTAAGGGGGCTGCGTGAGGAGAAACAGGAGAACCTGAAACAGATCCTATCGGAAGCTTTTGATCGCCTGATGGGAAGACCAGGGACCAACCAAGACTGGCAAATTGACAAAGCTTACCGCATTAACTCCTGGCTGGCAAAGCAGAAGCAGCTTCCTCGAGACATCGTTATATATTTTACTACAAGAGAGCTTAGAAATATGGTACTGCAAGCGTCTTATAACACTAAGCTTCAAATTGGCGGTCAAGACCTGGCTGTTTTGAAAGAGATACCACCTCAAATGTTAAGAGCCAGGAGAGACTACGCTTTTTTGGTCGAAGAACTCAGAAATCGTCAGATACAGTATAGATGGGATGCGCCATTTGGCATCATATTTACATTTGATAAGCAAAGGTACCGCCTCAACTCTGTATGGAAAGCCCGAGATTTTTATTATAATATATTGAAGGCCGGACACCCTGCACCATCTGGACCCAGAGAAAGACCACAAGAAGGACAGGATAGACAGCAAACTACACAACCACCAGACAAGATGGAGCATCTCTCTTCTCTAGAAGTGCAAGGTGCTATGGAACTAAGACCTAGCCACATGACTACTAGACGTATGGAGAAACAAGCTAAAAAGCAACAGCATCAACAATCATCGGCCATCGATCAAGGAACTACAATAACAAATCTGGAAGCAGTGGGAGGAGCTAGACCTAAGGTTAAACAGGCCGTGCAGGAAGCTCTAAAAATGCTTCAACCAACCAAAGATGACAACTAAGATTTTAACATGGAATGTCAACGGACTGAATTCTCCACAGAAGAGGAAGAAAATATTTCATTATCTCAAACAGTTTAAGAACGATGTAATTTGTTTGCAAGAAACTCATATCAAGTCAACTGATCAAAAATATTTGATCAACTCAAAACTTGGTCAACATTTTGCAGCTTCTGCTATGGAAAAGAAGAATGGTATAGTTGTATACTTAAGAAAAGATATGAAAGCTGAATTAATAGAAGCAGATCCCTTCGGAAGATATATTGCTTTAGACTTAATCTTAGAAGGGAAAAAGACATTACTTTTGGGAATTTATGCTCCCAATCAACAGCAAGATAGATTCTATAGAAATCTTCATGCTAAATTAGTACAGTGGGACTATAGTTCCTGTATACTATTGGGTGACTGGAATGGAGTGATAGATACTAAGAGAGATAAGAAGATTTCCCGCCTAAATACCAAGATGCGAGCAAAGTTACCCAAATCTTTCTTTGACATTATGGATGATTTTGAATTGAGAGATATTTGGCGAGAAAGAAATGCAGAGGAATATGACTTCACTTTCTTCTCGGACAGGCATCAATCCCTTTCAAGGATTGATTTTATCCTAACCACTAATGATTTGCTTTCTAGGGTCAAGAAAACAAAGATTGCGGCTAGGGTCCTTTCGGACCATAACCCAGTTTGGATGGAGTTGGGAAGGGTAGTGCAGGCAAGAAGGTCTTGGAGATTGAATGAAAACTTATTTAGATATGAAAAGTATATTAATGATTGTAAAAAATTACTATCTGAATATTTTGTTTTGAATATGAATAAGGGTACATCTATGGAATTTGTATGGGACGCAAGCAAAGCGTATATGAGAGGAGTTTTGATGAATATAAATAAAACACATAGAAATAAGCAAGGGTTAAAACGAACAGAACTGGAAGAGGAAATTAAGAGAAAAGAGCTGGAGTTAACAATGAACCCAGACGATACAAAGGTTAAGGAAGCTATTAACATATTAAAATCTCAATTTGACATGTTGATCTCTGACCAGGTAGCTACTAATTTATTATATGCAAAACACAATACTTTTTGTAATGCAAACAAACCTGGCAGATGGTTAGCTTATCAGATTAGGAAAAAAAGGAAAACTCGAAATATATCTAAACTGATTTACAGAGGGAAGGAGGTGTTTCAACAGGAAGAGATTCAAAAGGCTTTCTGGGAATTTTTTACAGAACTGTATAAAGGGGATAAAATTAATGGTTTAGACATAGACAAATATTTAGACAAAGAGAAAATACCTTCAGTTAGAGAAGAACACAGGCAAAAATTGAATCAACCAATAACCTCGGGGGAAATCCTGCAGGTAATTAAGCAATTAAAGTCAGGGAAAGCACCAGGTACAGATGGCTTGACAGCGGTTTACTATAAAAACTTACAGTTAGAAATGGTAGAACCTCTTAGAGAATTATTTAATATGATTCAAACGGAAGGTAAAGTCCCTCCATCTTGGAAGACAGCGTTTATATCTTTGATACCCAAAGAAGATCAAGATACTACTCAACCCAAAAATTATAGACCTATTTCATTACTGAATGTAGATTATAAAATTTTTACTAAAATATTAGCAAATAGGTTAATGTTGGTCATTCAACAATTGATACATATGGACCAAACAGGTTTTATACAAGGGAGACAGATGAAAAGTAATGTTAGATTAATTATTAATGCATTAGAATATTTGGGAAAGAACAACCAGATCCCTGCTGCGTTTATATTTTTGGATGCTGAGAAGGCCTTTGATCGAGTTAACTGGCAATTTCTGCTGAAGATACTGCAAAAAATGCAGATAGGAGATAATTTTTTACAGTCAATTAAAGCAATATACCAACAGCAAACAGCACAAATTATAGTCAATGGAAATTTAACAGACTCTTTTCAAATTGGAAAAGGTACAAGACAGGGCTGTCCTTTGTCCCCATTATTGTTTATTATAACTTTGGAAGTATTGTTGAATAAAATACGGGGCTTGGATGGTTTAAAAGGGATCAAGATTAGGCAGCAAGAATATAGAGTCCGCGCTTTTGCGGATGATTTGGTCATAATATTGGAACAACCGCAGGAATCCAGTATGGTTTTAATGAATACGATTAATCAATATGGTCAAGTGTCGGGTTTTAAAATAAACTTAGGAAAAACCAAAATATTAGCTATAAATATGAATATTAAACAAAAGGAAGAATTAGGAGTGATGCTAGGATGTGAGGTAGTTAAAAAAGTCAAATATCTTGGAGTTAACATTTTAACTTCAAATGGGAAATTATATAAGCATAATTATGAACCACTTTGGCATAGCATACAGACAGAGATGAAAAAATGGGAGAAATTGCACTTATCTTTGCTGGGTAGGATAGCGGCAGTGAAAATGAACATTTTACCAAAATTTTTATTTCTTTTCAAAATGTTACCTATACTTAAAAAAGATGCGAACCTTTTAGAATGGCAGAAGGGTATCAACAAATTTGTGTGGGCAGGAAAGAAGCCGAGGGTAAAGATGAAAATAATGCAAGATGTACGTGAGAGAGGAGGATTGAAACTACCTAATTTAAAACTATATTATGATGCAGTGGCATTATCTGTAATTAGTGATTGGACTCATTTAACCAATGATAGAATATTGAATATTGAGGGACACGATCTGGTATTTGGTTGGCATGCTTACCTGTTATTCAACAAAAAATTGGATAAGAATTTTAAAAGTCATATTTTAAGAAATGCTTTATTGCGGGTTTGGAAGAAATACCAATATAAATTAAATGACAAGATACCCATGTGGGCAATTCCTAGACACGCAATTGAAAATATGAATACAGCACAAAAACAGGACAGAATTACTTACAGACAGCTTCTTACCTCGGAAAGGGGGGTATTACAATTAAAATCTTTAGAGGTATTAAAAGAGGAGAAGGTAGTTCAAACATGGTTTCAGTATGGGCAATTACAGGCTAGGTGGAAAATAGATCAAAAAATTGGTTTTATCCAAGTTGAGGATAATCTGTTTAAACAAATAAGAGATCAAAGCTTAATGCATATAAAGAGGATATATAATGTATTAATACAGATGGATTCGGAAACAGAATTAGTTAAAGATTGTATGATAAAATGGGCTCAAAATATTGAGGAACCAATAATGTTGGATACATGGGAAAGAATCTGGGTAAGAAATGTGAAATTTACACAAGCTCAAAATCTGAGAGAAAATTTTTACAAGATGTTCTATAGATGGCATTTAGATCCTAAAAAGTTGGCTTCTATGTATCCGAATGTACAGCCTAAATGTTGGAGGTGTGGTTCTCTCGATGCTACATATTATCATATATGGTGGACCTGCCAAAAGGTTAAGGCATTTTGGATAAAAATATGGTGGGTCATGCAAAATGTTTTTAAAAGAAGGATAAAGTTTATTCCTCAGTTATTTTTACTAGGTATATGTACTGACTTTACAGTGGTAGAGACCAATTTGATTCTGCACCTGATAACTGCAGCAAGACTGTTGGTGGCGCAATATTGGAAGAAGGAAGACTTGCCTACAATCCAAGAATGGACATTGAAAGTAACAAACTTAGCCGAGATGGCTAAAATATCGGCATATCTCAAAGATCATTCAAATGAGATATATAAACGAGACTGGAAAAAATGGATTGACTATATACAAAATAAATACGGGACTAAGAAATTCCAGTTAGCCTATGCTTAAGATCAGAAATGATTTAAACTGTTAAAAGTCAGTTCAGTAAGAAGAAGCTAAGGTCAATCTAGAATGTCATTAATTTCTTTATTTCTTTTTTCTCAATAGATTTTAGACTGTGTTAGTTAAAAATCCATACCGTGTACGGGTTCTGGGAAGTCGGGGGGGGGGAAGGAGGAGGGGGGGGTGGAGGGGGGGGGAGGGGCACACACAACAAAAAAAAATTGTACTTCAATGTCTTAATGATTGACAAATGATGACATATTTGTGTTTTTTTTAAAGAAAAATAAAAAAGTTCTGTTTCGAATATCTGGATTTGCACATTGCATTTAGCCCTAATATAGTTTATTGGTTTAGCTTGATCTGTGTTTTGGCCCACCAGTGGAGCTGGCAGCAGATTCGGACAGTGAGGAGGTTGGGGAGGAATATGGGCCAGTCCAGGAGTCTGGGGAAGGCTCTGATGAGGGCTCTGTGTCGGAGGCAGAGATGGGGACAGAGCCATATGCCAGTTATCAGCTGTCTTCAGAGTCAGACATAAGTGAAGCAGACAAACAACTGGAACCTGTTCCCAGTGTGTGCATGCGTAGAGTTGCCAGACTGAGAACAGCTAAAGAACAGGAGTCGACATGGAAGTAAGGGCAGAGGTGGATGATGAACGGCCCCTCCCATAGGAAATAAAAGAGGGGCGAAAGGGGAGTGGGCTTTTGCAGGAAACAATTTGTTCGTTCGGTCATTAGATTAATTTCAGGAGTATGAAGATCTGTCCGTGAATCTCAGGGACTCTGTGCCAAGTCTTCCCTTGCACAGCACCTCATTTGGAAAATATTTACATGGCCGCTTTCCAAGATAGATAAATATTCCTTTGAAAGACTGTTTGCCAGGCCTTTGCTGAATGTGAATGAGAGGAATTCACATTCGCTTAATAGAAGGGGTTTTGTCGGGACCAGGACTCTGCCTCCTGCTTTTGGGGGAAGCCTAGGTCAGAACAATATGATGTGCAAAACCATAATTAAATGAACTGCAGTTGGGTTCATACTACATTAAGCCATGGTTCATTTATCCAGGGTTTATTTTATCAAGTACATTTCACTAGAATCACTGTATTATTTTTTTTGTTTGTTTCTTCTGTTTGATTTCGGCTGATTCTCAGAGACCACCTAGACAAGTTCCTGCACTTTACTTGGCAAGGTTTTTCAGAAGTGGTTAGCCCTTGCCTGTTTTCTAGGGCTGAAGGATAGCGACTGGCCCAAGATCACCTAACTGGCTTCATGTCCAAGGCAGGACTAGAATTCATGGCCTCCTGGTTTTTAGCCTGATTTCTTAGCCATCATACTGGCTCTACATAGTACATAAAGGTAAAGGTTCCCTTTGCACGTGTGCTAGTCATTCCCAACTCTAGGGGGCAGTGCTCATCTCCATTTCAAAGCCAAAGAGCCAGCACTGTCCAAAGATGTTCACCATGGTCATGTGGCCGGCATGACTAAATGTCGAAGGCGCATGGAACGCTGTTATCTTCCCACCAAAGGTGGTTCCTATTTTTCTACTTGCATTTTTATGTGCTTTCAAATTGCTAGGTTGGCAGAAGCTGGGACAAGAAATGGGAGCTCACTCCGTTACACGGTGCTAGGGGTTCGAACCACCAAACTACCAATCTTTCTGACGGACAAGCTCAGCGTCTTAGCCACTGAGCCACTGTGTCCCTTAATAGTACATATTAAAGCATAAACGCAGAATGCAATGGCTTTGTACTACTATGAAGCCAAAACAACAGCAACACCAATATATGAGGGCCAAATGAGATATTGCAATCTCTGTCTATAGAAAGAAGGGGATTGAAATGTGGTTATTTTTTTAGCAATTGCCTGGGGACTAAAAAAAACAACAACCCAGAACCAAAATGTTACATGTTTTCTCAAACATCAAACATGTTCAAGAATCAATATATGCTCGGTCTCCAAGGCGCTCATACCATTTATTAAGGAAATATAGATCTGCTCAAAGACATTTGCAGATCCAATCATAATACCAGGTTTCAAGGAAGAAAAAAAAGATGCCCTTTAGATGGAGGGGAAAATGACACCCTGTTACTTCAAGAAGGAATGCTGCAGAAATATAAAGGGGAGTTAAAATGTTTCTTCAAATAAATGCGACTCCAGGGATATCAAAGACAGGATGACAGAATTGGAAGGGACTTCTAATCTTCTAATTCTTCTAATCCAACCTCCTGCTCAAGCAGGAGATCCTATACTATTCCAGACAAATGGCTGTCCAATTTCTTCTTGAAAACACTTCCAA
>NC_045552.1:44644178-44721678 GCF_009769535.1 Thamnophis elegans | reverse complement strand
GAGAACCGGTTGTTAAAATTATTTGAATCCCACCACTGGTGAACTGTCATTTGTTTATATAGCCCACTTTTCTAGTCTTGCCAGAACTAATCAACGAACAGCACATCTTGTGTTTGCAGAACATGCTAAAACGGTGTGGGTTTCTCTGTACAAACTCATGATTAGGTCAATTTAGCAAACCACGGTTCATTTAGTCATGGATTAGTGTGTAACACAAGCGTAGCCACAGATTCCCTTAGAGGGAATGCAGGCAACAGTAGTTCAGGGGGAACAATGTCAACCTTGATCTCTGTGAATCCCACCTACTAATCTTATGCTTGGTTGCTTTGCAAAGTCAGGAGGCTCTCTTCTGTCTTCAAGCATCTTAGATGTGTAGGCATCTAATGTGAGATTGTATTTAGTATCCTATTGTGATTTAAATTGATTGCTTTTAGTATACTATGACTGTCACTGAGTGTTTTATCTATGAGTTATGATGAATATATGTTATGATTATAATTATGATTATCACTTCTTGCTTATATGCATACTGAGAGCTTATGCACTGGAGACAAATTCCTTGTATGTGTGTCCAATCACACTTGGCCAATAAAGGTATTGTATTGTGTTGTGTTTTGTTTTGTTGTGTTGTGTTATACTATACTGTACTGTATTACATTCCGTTCCATTCTATTCTGTTCCATTCCATTCTATTCTGAGCGGAGCATCGCACAGGCGCTGTATGTGCCATGCATGTGTGCGAAAGCTCTGAAGGCTTTAAAGGACAGGTAAGGAGCTCGGGCAAGCGGGTGGCCCCTCTGGAGCACTGTACCAGAGCGGTACCTGTACCGGGGTGTACCACCTGCAACCCACCACTGGCATGCGTGCACAGGGAACAGGGAGAGTCTGTTCCTTTGCCTTGCTGCTGACCCACTCTGGAGGCTCCGGAGGCGGCACATAACTCCCAGATGGCCCTGCCCCCACCCTCTGCCTCTGATGCAGAGCCCGCATCCGAGCCTTCCCCAGACTCCAGGACTGGCCCATGTTCCTCCCCAGCCTCCCCGCTGTCCCTCTCTGCTGCCAGCTCCGCAAGCCGCCAGCAAACCACAACATAAGCAATGAGCAAGAAGCTCATTTAAAATCGGTTTCCTTCCATGCCAGTGGAGGTTTCCAAGTCACCTTCAATGGCAACCTCATGCATAACTCCTAGGGCACAGGAGAATTATTAAAATCTTTTGTGGATGTCAGAGCATGCACCACTGACTACCAGTACTTTTAGGGTGGATATATAGAACCAAGACCACCTATAAATTGTTGAGCACTCCCTGCTATTGCAAATGAAGACACCTCGCATGTTTCCTTAGCCACAATCTCTTTACTCTTAGCAGCTCTGCTGGGATCTTGGACAGACTCAATGCCTGTAGCCCTGTTCCTTATCATATATTCTTGCCATTCTGTTTTCCTTCTCTGTTTCCCATTGATGCTAAGTTTCCTTGCTTTCCTGCCAATGGCTCCGCTTATCAACATCCAGCACCTGGTCTCACTTCTTTTTTTTTTCTAGACTTACCATATTTGGGCTGAGAAAATCCACTGGATGCCAATAAAGATACAGAAAACTATGCTGCCCGCTAGTGGGTATTCAGATTTCTGCACCCTAAGTATGATTTCTCTACCTTTATTTATCAAGTGCCTGTTCTGACCTAGGCTTCCCAAGAGCATGAAGCAAACTCCTGGACAAAAAAACACTTTTATTAATTGACTGTGAATTCTGCTCATTTACATCCAGCAAAGTCTTTCAAGGGAGGATTTACAGTCACAGACCTTATCTGGCTTGGAGAACTGCCAGGCCAAGATCTGCAAAACTTGACAAAGTGTCTTGGGGAGTGAGGAACCAATTAAGTGAACTAATTATCTCCTGCAAACTCCACTCCCCTTTCCCTCCTCTTTTACTTCCTCTGGGAGGGGCCATTCATCGTCCAACTGTGGCCTTACTCACAAGTTGACCCCTGTTCCTTAGGTATTCCCTTCATCTGTCAGCTCTGCGCATGCGCACACTGGGAACAGGCTCCAGCTGTTTGTCTGCCTCACAGATGTCTGACTCCGAAGGCAGCTGATAACTGGCATATGGCTCTGGCCTCCTCTCTGCCTCCAACACAGAGCCCTCATCAGAGCCTTCCCCAGACTCCAGAACTGGCCCATGTTCCTCCCCAACCTCCTCACTATCCGAATCTGCTGCCAGCTCTGCTGGCTGCTGGCGGGCCAAAACATTGCTCATCTCCCTCACAGAGGGACTCCGGGTTGCATACCAATAAAATATTAAAAACAATATTTAAAATGTAAAAGAGGTGAGCAGTGTTAAAAATTAATTAAAAAGCAGTGGGGGGGGAGGGCTTTCAGAGTGTTAATCAACCCCATGGCTGTGTACTCCTCGGTATCTACTCCTCGGTATAAAACAAGGGTGCAGAGGCATGTTTTCATGTAACAGTGT
Organism: Thamnophis elegans; assembly: GCF_009769535.1. NCBI lineage: Eukaryota > Metazoa > Chordata > Lepidosauria > Squamata > Natricidae > Thamnophis > Thamnophis elegans. Next base: position 44,719,211 of record NC_045552.1, on the reverse strand, counting down.
TTCATGCACCTTCAGTGCTTAGTCATGCTAGCCACGTGACCACGGAGACGTCTTCGGACAGCGCTGGCTCTTTGGCTTTGAAACGGAGATGAGCACCGGCCCCTAGAGTTGGGAACGACTAACACATACATGGAAATCTTTACCTTTACCCTTTTAATGGTTTTTATTCATAGAAATAGGTTTTTGAAATAGTGACTTACTATTGAAATAGAAATGCATCTCCAATGCTGGATGAGATAATGACCAGGTGTACTAACAGCTTAGTTCGCTGCTGTCCTGGTTCTAACTTTGGTGAGAACATTGAGTAATGTTAAGGTATCTGCTTTCTCTCTTTTTCCTCCCCCTCCCTTTGCTTCCTTCTATCTTTAAACTGGCCTAGTTTTCTTGTTACTTCAAATAGAACAGCGTCTTCTGTTAAGTAAGAGGCATGACCATACAACCAAAGGCTGAGGATTTCATTCCTCTTTGATCAGCGAAGAAAAACAAGTAAGGTGGAAATCTAAAAGAAAGGTCTATGCTTCATGAAAGAAGTTCGATTCTCAGCATCATGCCATTGGGCAATGTAAGTGCTGTGGTGGTGCGGTGGTTAGGATGCAGTACTGCAGGCTACTTCTGCTAACTGCCAGCTGGCTGCCTGCAATTTGGCAGTTCAGTCCTCACCAGGCTCAAGGTTGACTCAGCCTTCCATCAGTGGTGGGTTTCAATTTATTTTAGCACCGGTTCGCACGGATGTGCGTGATGCTTCTGCGCATGTGCAGAATGTCTGGGTGGGTGGGTGGAGCCTACCACCGTCACTATCGGTTCGCCTGATCCAGGGCGAACCAGCAGAAGCCCACCTCTGCCTTCCATCCTTCCAAGGTTGGTAAAATGTGTCAGATTGTTTGGGGGCAAGAGGCTGACTCTGTAAACCGCTTAGAGAGAGCTGTAAAGCACTGTAAAGCGGTATATAAGTCTAAGTGCTATTGCTGTTTTCCTTCCTTCCTTCCTTCCTTCCTTCCTTCCCAGTGATTACAATGTAGTATTGCAGGCTAACTCTGCCCACTTGAAGCAGTTCGATCCTGATTGGCTCAAGGTTGACACAGACTTCCATCTTTACCACATTAATAAGGATCAGATTTGGGGAGAATCACAATACATCCTGAGCAGCTTTAGATTTTCTCTAAAATAAAGTCTCCTCTTGAGTAAGGATTGATTTTTTTCGGGATGCTAGGGACATATCCATGTAGATTTTTCAACAGTATTAGGAAAGCTTGCCGTTTTTCAACTTCCCAGTCTGATCCATGGTCCTGAAATTTCCAGATGGCCTCTCATTCATGTAACCAACTTCGTTGTATTTATTTTGAACAATGACAATAAAGGCTATGTACCAATGAAGTCTTTTCGTGCTGAGATTTTAAAAAACAATTCAAAGAGACACACCACCCACCATCATGTGGACATTTTCGTAGCTCACAAATAGGTAACAGATGTATATGTTAGGCCTTAAAGTCATCTTGGGCATTGGATCTTCAGGCCTGCCACATTTATTGATGTGGGGAACTAGGAGGGGGGATTGTATTGAGCTGGGGAGATGTATAGAGATAATAACATTCCGTTCTCCGAGAGTCAAGGACATCTTGCCCTGCACCTGGAGGGGTGTGACTGGGGGGCATCTCCAGTTGGGATGGTGCCTGATTGGATCATGTGATGGACATGTGGGTGCTGGGCAGGGACTTTCATTTGGGTGGGGAAATCTGGAAGCTTTCAGATTCAGGTTTTCCCAGATGTGCCAATATGACATTTCTAATAAAGCGGAACTTTGAGGAAACTCAAGCCTCGGAGTCTTCTTTTGTTGGGTGTGTTACTTGGAACCCTGAAAAGACACTTAATCATTCCCCTGGCTCAGCTGATAAGGGAGGAGAGCTTGTGGCTTAGAGGTTAATATAACTGCCTAATATGTAAAAAGAGCCCAAGTCTGAATCCCAGCAAGGGTATGGCTAGCTGATGAGAGCTAAATAGCTTGAAATAGATCTATACTAGTCTCCCTTCATTTATTTATCAGCAAAAATGCAACATCCACACACACACACACAAAGAATGTTACACTCACAAGCACACACACTCTTCTGTTTGTGTGAGTGTGTAACATTGCACACACAGGAGTGCCTTTGGCTTTATAAATGAAAAGTATCATAATTTATAAAACCAAATATTCTCTCTCTCTCTCTCTCTCTCTGTGTGTGTGTGTGTGTGTGTGTGTGTGTGTGTGTAATGGTATACACACAGGAGTGCCTTTGGCTTTATAAATGAAAAGTAACATAATTTGTACAACCAAAGGTATTGCTTTTGAATATTTGATGTGCTAAAATCGTACTGAAGTCAGAAAATCAGCCCTTATTTATAGCAATAGCAATAGCAGTAGACTTATATACCGCTTCATAGGCCTTTCAGGCCTCTCTAAGCGGTTTACAGAGAGTCAGCATATTGCCCCCAACAATCTGGGTCCTCATTTTACCCACCTCGGAAGGATGGAAGGCTGAGTCAACCCTGAGCCGGTGAGATTTGAACCGCTGACCTGCTGATCTAGCAGTAGCCTGCAGTGCTGCATTTAACCACTGCGCCACCTTGGCTCTTTATTTAAATCAAATCCCTATATTTTACTGTATCTATGACGTTTGCTGTATATTCTCATGAGCGCTAACCCTGAAGGTTGAAATTCAAAATAATGGGGTTTATTGCCAGAGGATTTCAACTTTAGGTGCAAATGTTCCTCATTTCTGATTAAAGCCCACGGGAATATTACAGAGCAATCTAAATATAAAAAAAGCTGAATCCACATTCTCTACCTTCTACCACAAATATTTGCAGGTGTGTTGTCCCCCCCCCCCCCCAGAAAAGGCACTTTCCCTGGTTGTGGATTGTGTTGCTTTGGTGCAGCAAAATATGTCACATTATACTTCAGATGGTCTCCAATTTTCCATCAGCTGTTTTAGATGTAGACTACAATGGATTATGTCTAGTGACAAGGACATGTGTCCTCGCAACCAAAAATACCCACATCCTTTTCCGCTATAGCTTACAAGGCCCTAATAAATGCAGTGTTTATTTATATTTTGTTTCTATTTAAAGGTCAGTTCTGCTTTGCTTTCCCTCATAAACAGACTGGAACTAATTAACCAAGTATGAAAAAGCCGCCCACCCTAAAACAATGAAAATAACAACCATTAAGAGGCCAGAATAAATATCAACATCAAATATCAATTTAAAATCGGGAGTCCCAGGCCTGTGTGTGAACAACCTTAAAGGTAAAGGTTCCCCTTGCACATATGTGCTAGTTGTTCCCGACTCTAGGGGGGCGGTACTCATCTCCGTTTCAAAGCCGAAGAGCCAGCGCTATCCGAAGACATCTCCATGGTCATGTGGCCGGAATGACTAAATGCCGAAGGCGCACAGAATACTGTTACCTTCCCACCAAAGGTGGTTCCTATTTTTTTACTTGCATTTTTGCATGCTTTTGAACTGCTAGGTTGGCAGAAGCTGGGACAAGTAATGGGAGCTCACTCCGTTACGCGGCGCTAGGGATTCGAACTGCTGAACTGCCGACTTTTCTGATCAACAAGCCACTGAGCCACCGCATCCCGAAAAAAACCCTTAAGAGGCAGAAATTGTTACCTCCTTGTAAGCTTTAATGTGACAGAACGGAAAATGCTTAAATATATGACTGGAGTAATCCCCTTAACGGCATTTAATGTTAATTAAATGAAATGAAGTGTAGTGTTGGCTGTTGTCCCATCTTCTTTTTATTTGAGGCAGAGACTTTGACATGTTCTCCATGACCAAGAGAGGATGTTTAGCTTAGGGGAAAAGGCACATCCTTGACCTGAAAGCCAAATGAACAAATATCCATCATCCAAGGAACAGAAACTCAGTTTTAAAAGTATCGAGCATAAATCTAGCATAAGGTCTAGCATAACAAACGCTCTGTCTTACACCTTAGCAACAAAAATCAGAACACCAAATACAAGCTGGGCGGATACGACCTCGTAGACAACCCTCACTCTGCCAAGGACCTAGGAGTATTCATCTCAAACGATCTAAGCCCCAGAGCTCACTGCACCAGCATTGCCAAAAAAAGGCATTAAGAGTTGTTAACCTAATCTTGCGAAGCTTCTTCTCCGGTAACATTGTACTGAAAACCAGGGCATACAAAACCTTTGCTAGACCAATCCTCAAATATAGTTCGTCTGCCTGGAATCCACATTGTATATCAGACATTAATACAATCAAGTGGGTTCAGAGGTATTTCACGAGAAGAGTCCTCCACTCCTCTACTCACAATAGAATCCCTTAAGCCACCAGGCTCAAAATGTTGGGCTTGGACAACCTGGAACTACGCCGCCTGTGGTATGATCTAATCACAGTACACAAAATTGTCTGCTACAACATCCTACCTGTCAACAACTATTTCAGCTTCAACCGCAATAATACACGGGCAAACCATAGATATAAACTCAAGGTTAACCGCTTCAAACTTGATTGCGGAATATACGACTTCAGCAACAGAGTGGTCAACGCCTGGAATGCTCTACCCAACTCCATTGTTACATCTTCAAACCTTCACAGCTTCAACCTTAAACTGTCTCCCGTGGACCTTACCCCATTCCTAAGAGGTCTGTAAATGGGGCGTGCATAGGTGCACCAGCGTGCCTACTGTCCCTGTCCTACTGTCCTGATTTATTTGTACTCATTTCATGTGCTCATGTCCATGTTTATACTTAGACCTGTTGCCTTGTACATGTTTGACAAATGAAATAAAATAAATAATGAATGAATGAAGCCATCAGAGAAGGGGTATATTCTTTCTTAATGCACAGCTTCCTTCATCTCCAATATAAATACAGGATGTTGCTTCATTCAATATTAACCGTGTCATATTTTTTTTCCGGAAATGCTCTCTGTAAATGATGGAGAGTGTGCTTTTAATCAACATTTCATGAAACACGCCATTTTTATTTATGCTTATTTTTTGTTACTTGGAAACCCAGCAGGGAATATTGGGGGGAAAAAATGTTTGTGGGATTAAAGACTGAAGGCTCTTATTTTCACCGAAACTCTTGTGGGGACCTGGATCACAAAACTCACTAAATGTACCATTGTTTATTTGACTTTAGAAAGCTTTATGGAATGATCATTTTAAATGAGGCATATAGTTATGCGCAGTAGGATAAAATATGCAGTATAAGTAGTCTCTCAACTTGGACTGGGTCCCATTCAAAGTTATGACAGATCTACTCTGCAGCTATTTATGACCCAGTCCTGAAGTTCTAATGGTCGGCTCCCACATCCATGGTCACATGACTCAGGGGTGAAATCCACTTACTTTTGCTACCGGTTCAATAGCAATGTGAGCACCTCCCACACATGCGCAGAGCATCAAAAAGGTAAGGTAAGCAAACAACGAGGGGGGGGGGAATCCGCTGTGCCGCACAATTTATATTAGCCATAAATCACGTGGGACAGCAGATTGTCGGAAAAACCAGTTCGCCCAAACCAGTTTCATTTATTTTACTAACAGTCTGGGAGAACCAGTAGCATTTTTACTACCGGTTCAAGCGAACTGGTTCGAACCAGTAGTATTTCACCCCCGACATGATTGGATTTTGGTTGCTTAGCAACACAGTCACATTTACAGCAGTTTGCAGCATCCCATGTTCAGGTGACTGCAATTTACAAGAGATTTGTCCAAAACTGGCACTTACTATATTTTTCAGACTATAAGATGCACCAGAGTATAAGATACATGATTTTGAAGGGGTAAATTTTTTAAAAAAAGTTTTTGCCCTCTGCAGGGCTCCCAAACCCTCTGCAAGCCTCATTTTTTGTAAAAAAAAAAAAAAAGAGAGAGAGAGAGAAAGAGAGAGAGAGAGAGAGAGAGAGGGAGAGAGAGAGAGAGGCATGCAGAAGCTTTGGGAGGCTTGCAGAGTGCTCCTGGGGGATGGGGGGGTAAAAACAGCCCGAATTCTGCTCATTTTTGCCCCCCCCAGCCGCCAGGAGCACTTTGCAAGCCTCCCAAACCCTCTGCATGTCCATTTTTGCAAAGGGGGCGGGATTTCAGGAGGCCAAAAATGCCGTATTCAGTGTATAAGATGCACCCAGATTTTCACCCTCTTTTTGGGGGGGAAAGGTGCGTCTTATACTCTGAAAAATACAGTACATCCAGTTTTCAGCAAAACCGTGCAATAGCGAACCAGTGGTTTGTTGAACCACCAGTTTGCTTTACAACTGCCATAAAACAAGTCATAAAATGGAGTCCATCATGTGACTGACCCAATTTACAACCATTACGACTTACGACCATTAATAACCATACTCCATTACAGTCATAGGTTAAGAAGTATCAGTAATATATCAAGATACAGATTAAAATATGGTACATTTGCACGCTTCAAGAGGTAGATATTTAAAGCAGTGAAAAAGCAGATGCATTTCCCAAATACCAAGACGCGATACCATGTTTAAAAAGAATGAATTTATCTTTGCTGTAAATGTTATTGCTGCAGGATCAAATTGCATTTTTAAATTATTTTATATGGTGTGGCTTTTAGTGTTACAGATAATTATGATAGTATAATAGCCATTACCAGCATTCTTGGGAATATTTTTCTTTTGTAACTTCAAGGTTGATGCAATCAGAGTTGATGGCCGGAGCAGAGGCAGAGGGACAGCAAAGGTTTAAATCAATACACTTCACTAGTCTTCATTAATTCTAAAGCCCAGACAATTATACTAATGCAGGCAGCAAGAAAGCAAATTCATCAGTTACTAGGAAGCTTGGCTGATGAAATGCATTAGATATCGAAGGAGGATGTTTTCTGCTCCTTACCCTGTTCATTTTGCTTTTTCTGGTCAGCTTCTTCCCAAACATATTGTATTTTTAACATAGGATAATTGTATGTTTATATACTTACAATTCAAAAAGTTTATGCCATGTATATAGAATAACAGAGTTGGAAGGAACCTTGGAGGTCTTCTAGCCAACCCCCTGCTTAGGCAGGAAACCCTACACCACTTCAGACAAATGGTTATCCAACATCTTCTTAAAAATATCCAGTGCTGGAGCATTCACAACTTCTGGAGGCAAGTTGTTCCATTGATTAATTGTTCTAACTGTCAGGAAATTTCTCCTTAGTTCTAAGTTGCTTCTCTCCTTGATTAGTTTCCACCCATTGCTTCTTGTCCTACCCTCAGGTGCTTTGGAGAATAGCTTGACTCCCTCTTCTTTGTGGCAGCCACTGAGATATTGGAACACTGCTATCATGTCTCCCCTAGTCCTTCTTTTCATTAAACTAGATATACCCAGTTCCTGCAACCATTCTTCATATGTTTTAGCCTTCAGTCCCCTAATCCTTTGTTGCTCTTCTCGGCACTCTTTCTAAAGTCTCAACATGTGTTTTACATCATGGCAACCAAAACTGGATGCCTAGTGTGGCCTTACCAAGGCCTTATAAAGTGGTATTAACACTTCACATGATCTTGATTCTATCCCTCTGTTTATGTAGCCTAGAATTGTGTTGGCTTTTTTGGCAGCTGCAGCACATGGCTGGCTCATGTCTTTGTATACACAGAGGACACAGTTTGCATCACAGAATGATGTCCAAGTTGCTCTCAAAGCTGCACAAAGGATTTTGGAAGGTGGGGTTCTTGATGCTCTCTGAATGGTGATTTTCTTGCAGATGTTTCCTTATGAAACTAGGTGACATCATAAGTCCTAGGACAAATGAGCCAGCACTGGTGATGTTACCTAGTTTGATAATAAAACATCTGCAAGAAAAGCACCATGCTCAGAGAGCACCAAGGACCCCACAGTTCAACTCTGAGCCTACCTTCTGTTGGTTTTGAAAATGATGAGTGCTTCACATGTACTAACACCATCTCCTTGAAGTGTGACAGCAGTTACACATCAGCTTGAAAGGTGGCCTTGGTGTTTGCGATGGCCATATCGATTCATCCACTTCTCACCTTCTAAGGATGATCTTGCCAATTTTCTTCACTCTTCCTTCATATTATGCATTTTGCAATTCAATTCTCTTAACAATCCTGTTAAGAGGCTCAGTAGCTAAGATGCTGAGATTGTCAATCAGAAAGGTTGGCAGTTTGGTGGTTCAAAACCCCAGCCAAGAAACGGAGTGAGCTCCTATTACTTGTCCCAGCTTCTGCCAACCTAGCAGTTCGAAAGCATGTAAAGAATGCAAGTAGAAAAATAGGAACTAGCATTCCGTGCACCTTCGGCATTTAGTCATGCCGGCCACATGACCACGGAGACCTCTTCGGACAGTGCTGGCTCTTCAGCTTTGAAACGAAGATGAGCACCGCCCCCTAGAGTCAGGAACGACTAGCACATATGTGCGAGGGGAACCTTTATCTTTAAATCAATTCTCATTTATTTCCTTTTTGTAACCAAATCAACACACATGATGTCTTAAAAGAGATGTTTTTGTTCATTCCACATTCATTCAGCATGTATTTGCTCTTGCATAAGACATGTACCTAGTAGGGACCATATATCTTGGGAAAAAATAAAAAAAAATTCTTGTTAATAATAAAGGAGAAACCTCAAAAGGGTCAAACCTGAAAGGTTCATAAGGATTAAAAATGGTCGGTGTTTTACAAGGTTGATGTTTATGGCTTTAGTTTGCAAATGAAAATTCAAGAGCAAAACCAAGAAAATAATTAAAATAAATAAATCTCAAGGACAGCAAGATTGATGTCAACCTCACAGGGCAAAGCAGATAGGAATCACAACTAGGTGAGCTAATTCTAAAGGTAAAGTTCCCCTCGTACATATATGCTAGTCATTCCCGACTCTAGGGGGCACTGCTCATCTCCAAAGAGTCAGTGTTGTCTGAAAACATCTCTGTGGTTATGTGGCCGGCGTGACTAAATGCCGAAGGCGCACGGAACACTGTTACCTTCCCACCAAAGGTGGATCCTATTTTTCTACTTGCATTTTTACATGCTTTCGAACTGCTAGGTTCATATCTGTATGAGTATTCATATACTCTTCTTTTAGGATCAAGAACAGACACTAGCCATTTGCAGCAGGAGCAGACGATTTTGTCTGGTCAAAAAAAAAATTCTGATTGTCCAACTTTTTGAAGTGGAGAAGTTGTCTAATAATTGCATCCTAATTGGAGATCAAGAAAGGCAACTGCAATTGTATCATTTTTGGCAAAGTTCAAAATTCTTCCCCTTAGCCCAAGATGTCATCTCATTTTAAGGCAAACCAAAATATACCCAAAGGAAAAGGAGACACCGAACAACGTACTGATTATAAAATATGTGGCTGCACATGGGGCATGAACCTGGAAAAGTGCAGCCAAACAGCTCCTTTACATAAAAAAAGATAAAAATGTCTCAGCATGAATCGAGTCTGCTGAACACATTTTTAAAAAGAGGAAAAAAATGACATGGTTATTACCAGAGGAAAACAATGCGATAACGCATTGTCAAAAGCTCCTCTTTATGGCTATTGCAAAGATACTAATGGCACTTCAGAGAAGAACACCAATATTGTATTGCAATGAGCTTCGAACAATGGAAAGAGCAGATTCTGATAATGAGCAATCTTCTTTTGGCAAACTCTTTTTCTCTGTTTTATTAAGCAGCCCTAAGACTCCTGGTTTAAAAGATGTGAGTATTTTCCTCCAGCCAAGCAATTATCAATTACCTCCATAAATATTCTCAAGAAATCGCCCATAGACTGTCTTCACCTAACAATATATTTAATAAATTAAACATATGCATTGATTTTCCCCCCCTTCCTGTCGGCTAGATTTTTTTTCCAATGGGTCTATATTAGGATAGGTGTTCTAACCTAGGCTCTCCAAGAGCATGAAGCAAACTCCTTGTTCCGACAAAAACGCCTTTTATTAATTTACTGTGAATTCTGCTCATTCACATCCAGCAAAGTCTTTCAAAGGAGGATTTACAGTCACAGACCTTCTCTGGCTGGGAGAGCTGAAACTTGACAAGGAGTCTTGGAGAGTCACGAGCCAATTAAGCAAATTAATTGTCTCCTGAAAACTCCATTCCCCTTTCGCTCCTCTTTTATTTCCTCTGGGAGGGGCCATTCACCGTCCACCTGTGGCCTTATTCCCAAGTTGACCACTGTTCTTTAGCTGTTCTCTTTGTCTGGCAACTCTGTGCATGCACACACTGGGAACAGGTTCCAGCTGTTCATCTGCCTCACTGATGTCTGACTCTAAAAGCAGCTGATAACTGGCATACGGCCCTGGCCCCCTCTCTGCCTCTGACACAGAGGCCTCATCAGAGCCTTCCCCAGACTCCAGGATTGGCCCATGTCCCTCCCCAACATCCTCACTGTCTGAATCTGCTGCCAGCTCTATTGGCTGCTGGCGGGCCACAACAATAGGCTACATTTTAATAGAGCTGAAAATCACTCACCAAGAGAAGCATATTGGAAGACTCTGGTTTACCCCTGTTATCTGTTGAAGTAGAACAAATCCAACCCCTTAAAGGGTTACATCTTGCTCCTGTGTGAAAACAGCCGCTTGTCACCATTTCTACACACCTGTAGACCACACCAGGAATTCTGCATCCAGTTTTGGCCACCACGTTGTAAAAAGGATGTTGAGACTTTGGAAAGAGTGCGGAGAAGAGCAAAAAAAGAGGCTAAAACCTATGAAGAACGGTTGCAGGAGTTGGGTATGGCTAGTGGAAAAGGGACAAGGAATGACATGAGAGCAGTGTTCCAATATTTGAGGGGCTGCCACAAATGGCCAACCTATTCTCCAAAGCACCTCCAAAGGGAAGACAAGAAAAAATGGATGGAAACTAATCAAGGCAAGAACCTACCTAGAACTAAAGAGAAATTTCCTGATAATGAGAACATTAAACCAGTGGGACAGCTTGCCTTCAGAAGTTGTGGGTGCTCCATCACTGGAGGCTTTTAAAAAGAGACAGGACAGCGACTTGTCTGGAATGGTGGATGGTGCAATGAAAAGTGAATCTACCTTTTAAGCTGAGGTTGAAGAACTTTAGCCAAGAGTTTTCCAAATTCAGGAAAAGTTGTCCCATAAATCCTTTTGTATCACAGAGTGCTTAAGCAAGGGTTTGGATTAGAAGCACTTCAAGGTCCTTTCCAACTCTGTTATTCTAGGATCGAGCTTCCTTGCCACTTGACTTTTAGATCTAATTCCACTCTGTGATACAAAAGGATTTATGGGACAACTTTTCCTGAATTTGGAAAACTCTTGGCTAAAGTTCTTCAACCTCAGCTTAAAAGGTAGAGATTCACTTTTTCATTGCACTATCCAACTCTACAGCTCTCAACAACTTCTGATACTACAGTATTTCAATCTGGGTAAAAGGCGTTCTCATTACACCTCATTTCAAATGCCAAACCATTTCCCCTAAAATTGTAACCAAACTCCTACCTACAGTATCTATGTACAGTAGATTCTCAGTCATCCAGGTCATGGTTGCCCCAAAGCTGCTTTTTCAAAAGGCAACTGGACTTTGTTTTTTTCCTTGAAGACATTTTGCTTCTCATCCAAAAAGTTTCTTCAGTTCTGTTCAGCTCCGAACTGAAGAAGCTTCTTGGATGATAAGTGAAATGTCTTCACAAGGGGGGAAAAAAAACAAAGTCCAGTTGCCTGAAAAGCAGCTTTCGAACAAGCTCCTACAGGAAATCTAAAGCTATTTTCTATAGGAAAATGGATCAGATATTGGATATATTAGCCTGTAAAGAAATGGATATACTCCAAAATCTAAACTACCTATTGAATCAGAACAATATAATCATAGAGTAGGAACCGTAATGGTCGACATTGAAGGAAATCAACAAATTCTTTATTCCTTCGTGAGGAAGCATTTAGAAATGTTCTCAACATGTTAAATTGTTAAACAAAACAAAACCTTCTCCCTCCCACATTATTTACTGCATAATCTTCATCAAAGGTTCTCTCAGTAATTGGGCTATGCAAAATTGATTTTATGTAAGAGAAGATTTGCATATATATATATATATATATATATATTTAAAAAGGTTTCGCTGAAATTCTGGTATGCAGAGAAATCCACTGAATCAAATGAGACGTATGCAAATTCCCTCTGCCTTCCTTCCCATCTTTGCAAAAGTAAGCCTTGCCAATTTTAGTAACAAGCAATAGATTTTAAAAGTATTTAACACAGAATGTTTAAAAAAAGGAAAAAGAAAAGCAATCAGGAAGATCAAACGCTACAGCAGGAAAATGAAAGTTATATTGTTTTAAATACTTGATAATGCCCACTTTACCAGTAGATGGCATGCTATTTTATACAGATCTCGTTTGTTTCCACTCAGAAAAGCTATTTAGGAAATAAGACCTTTCAAACTGTATTGTTTGTGAAGTGTTATACTATTCGGTTCCTAAAGATATTTGTAGTTATAGGTTAATAATTTCAAAGTAGTGAGAAAACTGGTCAACTGACATTCAACAGTGCTACAGCTAGCATTGCAGTTACTCGCAATACTGTAAATAAAAAATAACAATACTATACTGAGATTATTGTCTCTAATCACAATGCAAGCACCTTGTCTTCTGGACTCTTTATACCTTAGGAATTCATTACCAACATGTCCCAGTGGTTAAGCTTGAATTCTGGGCTATTGACAGCTGCTCAAAAATTATTAAACAGTAAGATTATTGCTTAACAAAAAAATATGCAATTATGTACTTAAAAATAATGATAGTTTTGACAGTAAAAGCATCAAGTCACTTCCACACACAAACATAAATCCCTAAATATGCTGATTAAAAACACTCTTTTCAATTACTCTCCAAAGCTGATAATTTACAGGTTTGAGTGATCCCGTTATTCAACCTAGTATACTTTGTTTAATGGACTCTATCACCATAATCAGTATGTTTAAATAATGCCTGTTAACCCTCTGAACTTTTAAAGAGTGGAACATGATGGATTTATGCAATTTGTGATGTGACTCCATTCTTTGTTTTTCAGATTTCTTGATCATAAGGAAGCCCTGTCTGATATCTTTTAAGAAGAGATTGGAGAACCATTTGTCTGGAATGCTATGGGGTTTCCTGATTGAGCAAGGGCTAGAAGAACTACAAGGTCCCTTCCAACTCTGTTATTTTGTTATCCTTTGCCACTTCTCAAAGTTCCTGCTTTGGAGTTCCTCATCTTGAATCGCATTCTGGACCACCAACCCTTTTTCGCTCCTATGAGATCCTTATTTCTATTCTTCTATCATCCCACTTTCTATCCTAGGATGATGGCTGTTAAGACAAATGTCTCCTCAAACATATGTGCTCCACAAAACTTTTGACCCTTCGTTGTTTTCCAACACATTTGAAGCTCTCTCAAGATCATGTTGCTTCAGTTTACTTTTGCCTCCACTTCCTTGTGAAATCTTTGTCGTCTCTTTGTTGTTTCCTTGTTTCTAAACATTTTCATTCTTTGCTAAACTAGCCAGAGTTTCTGAAAGTTGGGTGTCGTGTAAAATCAATCAATCAATCTGTGATTATTTTTGGCAACTTGTCCTCTTTTATGTTCTGCAAAACAATTTATATGCTCTCATTTTTGGAGTTAGAATTCCAGGAATTTCGAAAGGCACCAGACTAGGGAAAAACATTCTTGCCGTATTGCTGGAGGTTTTCCTAGTTTTCAAGCTTCTCTACTGGTTATGTCAGTCCTTTCAATAAAATGTTTCCCATTTCTCAGAGATGTTTATTATTAATCTCAACGTATTTCAAATGGTTATGATGGTTCCATTTTACAGTGGTATAATCTGCAATGCATATGTATGGCTATCCATGCAAGCGTTTGACGATAAGCATAACTCAGATTTTAACTATTTTCTTGCTTAATAAATTCTCCCTGGATATTACATTTGCATATTATATTCCCAACAAGGGAACGTGCATAGTTGAATTCACTTTTGTTTTAGTGAAATCCGGAAGAAAGAAACAGCTGCCCTTTTACTTTTGATCTTGCTGGAGAAAAAGTTGACCCCGTTTCCTAAAGATTGCATTCTTGCACTAGATTATAATTTTAAATGACCTAATTTTGTTAGGCAAAGAACTTGCATGCTTTTAAAGCTACAGAAAATTTTACTGACAAGTCAAAAATAATAATTAAAACCTTCCTGAATTATCTTAAAATATTACACGTTGCAATACACTTGGTGGGGAAAATGTTATCAGCAATCTACAACTCTCACCGTCTTGACTCAACTTCAAATTTGTGAGAATTGGAGATGCATGGGAAATATATTGGGGTTTAGCTTCATGCATTGAATGAAGTAATTTCTTTTGGTTATGGTGCTGATTACTTTTCACCTTCTCTTAAACCAAAAGCTTTTATTTTAAAAATATTTTTCCCCCAGATGAACTTGCTTTATGGGTCAGAATTGCGGTAATGACAAAGAAAAAGAAATGCTTTCTCAGTTCTATGCTATTTGTTTTCCGAAAATGAATGCTCTTAAGATTCCTAATTTTTGCTTCTGAATGCACATTCAGGGAACAATACCTCCTGCATTTTCCTTTTTCTCCCTCTTGATTTTTGGCCAACTTGATAGTTTGCACACTGAATTTCCTGAGCAACTGAGTACATTTTAGATATGACTGTTCTTTAATTTGATTTATTTAGGTATGTTTTACAGCATTTCCGGTCTTGCTAGCATTCTGAGGACTTTAAATGCTTTTATGGATAGAAATAAATACTTCAAAAAAGAATAATAATAAATAAACAGAAGACATAGTTATGCCATAGGGACAATTCCAATTCATTTCACACAAAAATATATGTGCATAAACACAAAACAATTTTCTTAGCAATAACTAAAATTATATTTAAAATACGTTCCATCTCAAACATTTGTAATTACTGTGTAATTTATTGGAGAAAATTCCTCATACATTTCAAGAGTAGTCCAAGCTCTTTGCTGTATTTTAGATTCATGTAAATATACGTAGATTTGATTTCATCTCAAGGCAAGAACCTTTTATAAAAGTTGGGATAAAAGTGCTTAAATACTGTACAATGCTGATTAGGAATCACCACTTTTAACACCATCACGCAGTTGGTATTTAACTGAATTTATTAGTTGACCAATTACAATGGAGCTGATCCTCCAGATCTTATTATGAGGACAAATTAAGAGCATCCGAATCATGAGGAAAGCTATGAAATAAAATATGTCATATAGCTTGTTCAGTCACCCAGGAACCAAGATTGACTTGACGGTCCAGAATTGTTATTCTGATTATTATACCTTTTTCAAGAGGCAACTGGTGGGGAATGGAAGAATGTCTGCAAGAAATCCTTCCATTCCTCACCATGCAGTCAGTGCTGAAGAAGCTTCTTGGAGAAATGTCTTCAAAGAAAAACCAGAAAGTCCAGTTGCCTCTTGGAAAAAAAAGCACCTTTGGGACCCGTTTTTAACGCTGCAGCCATTCACCTTGAATGGCAAACAAAAGATGGGACTTGGAGGGAGTCTCACTCACAGATAAACTTGCATAACCAAGCTCTCTTATGTCTTCTCCCGCACCCACTCCCCAACACCCCGTTTCTAAATCCTGCACGAGTCCAGCTCCTGCATATGCAACGGAAGAATGAAGCAGTGGATGCAGATTAGCAGAGCTGGAAGGGACCTTGTAGGTCATCTAGTCCAACTCCCCTTCCCCCATACACACTCAGGCAGGAGACCCTACACCGTTTCTGACAAATGGCTATCCAATCTCTTCTTAGAAGACTCCAGTGATGAAGCTCCCACAACTTCTGAAGGCAACTTCTGTCCCATGGGTTGATTGTTCTCACTGTCAGAAAGTTCCTCCTTATTTCTAGGTTGAATCTTTCCTCGATCAGTTTCCATCCATTATGCCTTGTCTGGCCCTTGGGTGCCTTGGAAAATAGCTTGATCCCCTCCTCTGTGGCAGCTCCTCAAATATTATCAAAGACACTCTCCTGTCCCCCCTGGTCCTTCTCTTCACTAGACTAGCCATGCCCAGTTGCTGCAACCGTTCAGTGTATGTTTTAGCCTCCAGTCCCCTAATCATTCTGGTTGCTCTTCTCTGCACTTTTTGTAAAATCTCAACATCTTTTTTATTGTGTGGGGACCAAAACTTTGGTTTTGATGCTTTGGAAAATATTTGGAAAGCAAATGCAATTCAGGAGCGCTCAATTCAGGCTTTTTCTTCTTCTGTGGGACGGTTAGCCGGGAAAGCCCCCCCCCCGGCTAATTTTAGCAGCCCAACGAAGGGGAAACCCACTCACCCCAATCCAATCCGCACCCTCCCCAGCTCCCAAGTCGTTGCATGGCCGTTTGGGCTTTTTTCTTTGCAAAGAGGTTCCATCCCGGTCCTTCCAACAGGCACAGGTGGAAAGCCCCTCCCTCCCTTGCACACACCCCTGGAGACCCACCCCCCCTTCCCTCTCCCCCTTTGCAAATCCCAGGAAAAGCCTGGCATAGTCGAGCCCCGCGCCGCCGTTCCCGGAACGCGCCACTCCTCCGTGCCGCCCTCCGACCAAGCTGGCTGACTTGGCTGGCTGTTGCCGGCCGAGCATCGACCCCCTCCGCAGAAGCCGCCGCCGCCGCTGTTCCTTCGAAGCGGGCGCGCGGGACACCCCCCCCCCCAATCTGCCTTCCCGCCGCGCGCGCACGCGCCACCCTTCCAAGCCGGGGCTGTTCCTCGCAAGAGCCTCTCTCCCCCCCGAGGCTGAGAGGCGGGGGCAGCGACTGTCCCGGCCGGCGCTGATCTCGAGCGGCGATTGGCCGCTGTCTACGCTGACGTCACGATCATGATGAGAATTAATGATCGGAGGCGCTGATTTCATTGTGTGACGCCGGGACCGACCCAGCCGAAACCGGCTGAATTCGGAGCCCTGGGGCCCCCCGTGGCCGCCCCGCCCGCCCCACAGAGCACGGTGGGTCCGGTAGAAGGGGGTTGGGCTGACGAACGGGGAGGGGGGAGGGGCGGGGAGGGGAGGGCGCGCGGCCCCGTAGGGGGGGAGGGGCGACTGTGGGGGAGGGGGCGGCCTTCCCGCCAGGCCTTCCTGAGGGTGGGTGGCTTCGAGAACGGCCCTTCCTCGCTTTATGGCTTGGCCGGCAAGAGGCCGACGGAGAAAGGGGGGAAAAATAAAAAGGAGAAAGAATTGGCGAGTTTCGGGGCTTCAGTCCGGAGCTCGCGGATCAGAACTCGGGACGCGCATGCGTGCCGCTCGCCTCGCTCGATCTGCGGCAAGAGACGGCTGGAGCGCGAGGGAAGGCTGCGCCTGCGCAGAAGAGCGCCCTGTCGCCGGACTGCCCTCGCTTTACGTAGCTTCGCCTCTCTTTTTTTGTACGTAAAGTCGATTTGGGCAGGAGTTGGGGGAGAGATGGCAGCCGGCGAGGTCCAAAATACCTTTACTGTCGGTCCGGCGCTTGCTTTTCATGTAGACAGCCGGTTCTTTTACTTAAAAAAAAAGTAGTTTGCAAACGTATCTTATGGAATCTGTCAAAAGAATGAGTTGGAGTAGGAGAGAAGCAACGAAGTAGTTTTTTGAGTCATCTGCCTGGAGTTTGCTTAAAATAATACCGAAATAGGCTTTGTCTATTTTTAAAAGTTATTTCTGTCTCTGCATCAGTGCTTCTCATACTATAAAATGCCATAAGAAAAAATATATATAACAGTTTATTGACTCAGTTGTGTGAACCCAATCAAAAGGTTTTCCATATAAGTGTTGTACATAGGAAGTCAGACAGCTGATTTCATTCAACCAAACATTGTTTTTTAAGCTAGGGATTAGTGCAGTTTTTTCCAACCTTGGAGACCCCAAATTCTGTAGACCTCAACTCCCAAATTCCTCAACCAGCAATTTGACTGGGGGATTCTGAGAGTTGAAATCCACAACATCTTAAAGCATGCTGGCCGAGAAATTTCTGGGAGTAGTTGCCAAGGTTGAGAAAGACTGGATTAAAATATTATGCCGGTGGCAATTAATATGTGTCAGAAGGTTACATCTAGAATTAAGGGATTAAGCAACACCTCTTGTAAGGACAAACATTATTCCATCCATGCTAGTCTTCTGCAACCATAGTAACTGATTAGTGCTTTGAACATGGGAGCATTGCAGGGTTCTGGTATTTCAGAAAACAGTTCTGTTTAGTTCAATTTAATTTAAATGTAAAGATGAGTTTGCATTTCCCTCTAGGGGAATGCATGAAATAGGCCCTATTTATTTATTCATGATTCCTATTCTATTCTATTCCTTATTCCATTCCTTATTCCATTTCATATTCTATTCTATTCTCTATTCTCTATTCCATTCCATATTCTATTCTATTCCTTATTCCATTTCATATTTCATTTCATATTCTATTCTCCTATTCTATTCTATTTAATTTGACTTTGAAACAAAATCTGTATTGTATTAGTCAGCTCAGCATAGTAAGAAAATTATAAGTTTTCCTATAGTTAACATATTGCATATGTCTAAAGTAAAGACACGGCAGAACAAAGGAAGCTTAAAAAAAATCAAGCATAAAAGTTGGCAGCAGTTAGGCAAACAGGTGTCTGTGGGAATAAAATAAAATGGTTGAGTTAATGTCCTGCCTCAACTGCAAAAGCATGAATGGTTGTGTGAGCTTTGTGGAATATACCAAGACAAGGTGTCACATTGAGACAAGCCTTGTGGCCAGTCTGTGAGAACAGTGGAACAGCAATTATGCTTTTGGGGAAAGGAGCAGGTTCTTCTACATATATGCACGAGTCTTTTGTGGTTTCATTCATCAAAAAACTGTTTGAATAGTGACCAGAAACATGCCAAAGGTTCAATGTAAGGTCCTTCAGTTGGGGTAAAGATACTTTTATGATGATGAACTCTTGGTGCCATATTTAATGACCGTCAACTGGATTGGGATGGGTGGCTATCGAAATATGAATGAATGACTAAATGAACGAATCGATAAACAAAAATAAATAAATGATTTAGCTGATACTGGTATTCTGTAGATTTGTGCTTTGAATTACAGCGTTGCTTAATAATTTCAGGGAGTGAGATGTGGCTTCAGAGCAGTACCCACCCATGATCTACAATATGGAGGTAATAGTGAGGGGTTCCTTATGTGGTTATATATATAAAGTGCTTTGAAGTCATGACACGAAGTTATGTAATTTGTCTAGTCTAATTTTAAGCTGGAGTCAAGCTGAGAGTGCTTTGGTCAATCCCGGAGCTGGCAGCTGTAAGGGAGAATGCATTCCTGTGGGTTCCAATCAATCTCTCAGCCACATTTCTTTTATTATTATCAAGCCTTATACCCTTCCTGGCCTCCTGACATGAGAGATGCCCATTTGCAGGGTCTCTAATCCATGTTTAGAAACTGATATCTGAAACTGGGGATGGGGGGGGGGGGCTGTTCTGTAATGGTTAGGTTTCAAATCTATCCCTGTGTATGTTTGCCCAATTTCTTTTTCATATTGCCCAACGTTTACTTAAAATACCGCAAGATACAATAAAACCTCTGGTCACGAAAGCTTCTGACAGTGACCAAATCAGGTTCCGACCCAAAAAATTCACATTGTTTTTCTGTGGCTGATTTTCCCCTTCCGCGCCATTTTTTTTTGTTTTTTGTTTTGTAAGTGCCAAATTTCCAAAATTCAGGTCACTACCAAATTGGTTTGCGACCAAAGTCATGGGAAGAATTATGGTTGTGACGGAGGTTCTACTGTAATTGGGAATTGTACTATTGCAACCATTGTTGGTTGCCAGTTTTACATATAATTCAATGTGGTAAAAATACTCCTGGTTCTCCTGCCATGTCCTCTTTTTGCTACCCCAACCCTGTGAGTTAGATTGGGCAGAGAGAGAAAGAGAGAGAGCGACTGGACCAGTCATCCCATTGGCTTTCATGCCCAAGGGAGACCTAGAATTCACCATCTCCAGGCATATTGACCATCATTACATCAAACTGGCTCTCGTATTATTATATTGCAGCATAACAGAGTTGGGAGGGACCTTGGAAGTCTTCTAGTCCAACCCCCTTCTCAAGCAGGAGACCCTAGACCATTCCAGACAAATGGCCGTCCAATCTCTTCTTAAAAGCCTCCTACCAAGGTAGTTTTTGTTATTTTTTTTCAATCAATGTTTGGCACAATAATAGAGTGGATATATGATAGTAAACTGATACGTTCAGTTAAATCAAAGGTCCTTTTCATTAGGGAAAAAAGGCTGGTTTACCTTCTCAGCTGGAGTTTGATCCAACCCTGGGGTTTTGTGAGTTGCAACTAATTGCATTTTGGTTGCAAACAAGCATTTCTTCTATTAGCTTTCATACACTGGGCTTACTATATAGTAAATTTGGTATAATTTTCTTGATTTTTCTGTTCATGCCTTCCTCAAATAAACATGGACAGTAGATTAATATACTTAAGGAGAAAGCATGGTATGGGCAGCATCAATTTCTGTTGACTTTAGGTGGCAGTCTTTGATTAAAAGTTAGCTTATACAAATTTCTGGGGAGAAACAATACAGAAGCATTCATTGCTCCAGAAGCAGTATTTGCATCTTCTTTGCAACTTGCCAGCAAGGAACAAAAATTGTATTTTATAAAATACAATATGAGTATGAATGGTTCTAATATGCTGCATTGCTTTGATTATTTGTGTCTTCATTCATTCAGTCAGTCATTCATTTCCCACCTATTATTTTCACCAATAATTCAAGGCAGCGATCACATCCAATACATCTTCCTTCCTTCTCCTCTTATTTTCCCCACAACAACCCTGTGAGGTGGATTGGGTTGAGAGAGAGAGAGAGAGTGACTGGTCCAAGGTCGCCCAGTCGGCTTCATTCCTAAAGTGAGATTAGAGGTCACCATCTGCTGGTGATTGGCCCTCATTGGTTTTGGCACTCATCTGGTTTTCCTGGCTAAGGCAAGACTTGAACTCACGATCTCTTGCTTTCTAGCCTGGTGACTTAACCACTAGACCAAACTGGCTCTCTCAATTATGGCAGTAAAGAATAACATCTACTCCACCTTATACCTTATTCATACCTTTTTATCATTTGCTATGTGGCTATAGTAGTAGAAGGCTCTATTTATTTGTTGTTTTGTGGCGTGAAAATTACCAGCGGTTATATACATTTCTATGGTTTTCCAATTAAGCTTGTGTTTTAGAGAGGCACTAGTGTTGATGTGCCAATACTTGTGTTTTTGGCATCATAATTAAGGGGGGGGGGATCCTCAGAGTACATCTGGCCAGTTTAAGCCTTCTCTGGAAACTGAGCATATTCCGTCACAATAGAGCTACAGAAGAACAAATGGGCAATTGAATTTTTGGTAGTACCGTACATAAAACACACATCTTGTGTCACCTTAAAAATAAAGAAACGTATTATGTCATTATTTTATATGTATCAGAAGCTACTTCTGATTAATGAATGGAATGGCTTGCCTCCAGAAGTTGTGGGTGCTCCAACACAGAGGTTTTTAAGAAGAGATTGGACAACCATTTATCTGAAATAGTCTAGGGTTTCCCACTTCAGAGGGTTGGACTAGAAGACCTCCAAAGTCCCTTGTTCTGATATAAAGTGATCAGTTGGCTTAGGTATAAGTCATTTAGATAATCCTGTCAACTTTTCTGCAATAGAAAAGCAAGCAAAGCACTTTAATAATCTGTTATCGGTGCATCTGACCTGATCACATTTATTTTAACATACAGGCAGTCCTCGACTTACGACCGTGATTGAGTCCATCATTTCTGTTGCTAAGCGAGATAAGTGAGTTTTGCCCCATTTTGCAGCCTTTATTGCCACTGTTGTTAAGTGAATCTCTGCAGTTGTTAAGTTAGTAACATGGTTGTTAAGTGGATCTGGCTTCCCCATTGACTTTGCTTGTTGGAAGGTGGCAAATGGGGATCTTATGACCCCAAGACACTGTGACTGTCATAAATGCGAACCGGATGTCAATTTTGGTCAAATGACCATGGGGATGCTGCAAGGGTTTTAAGTGTGAAAAACAGTAATAAGTCACCTTTTTCAGTGCTGTTGTAACTTCGAACAGTCACTAAACAAATTGTTGTAAGTCAAGGACTACCTGTAAGTTAATAACGATAAGGATGAGTGTTATCACTCAGCATTAAAAGAAATTGAGTCTCAGTGTAATTTGTCCCTAATATCTACATTCTTAAGAGCTGTGGTGGTGCAATGGTTAGAATGCAGTATTGCAGGGCTAATTCACTGCTCACTGTCAGCTGTTCGATCCTGACCAGCTCAAGGTTGACTTAGCCTTCCATTCTTCTGAGGTCAGTAAAATGATGACCCAAACTGTTGGGGGTCATAGACTGACTCTGTAAACCGCTTAGAGAGTGCTGTAAAAGCACTGTGAAGTGATATATAAGTCTAAGTAGTATTGCCCTTCCTTCCTTCCTTCCTACCTACCTACCTGTCTACCTGTCTACCTACCTACGCAGTATTTCAAGCTAAATCTGCCCACTGACAAGAGTTTGATCCTGACCGGCTCAAGGTGGACTCAGCCTTCCATTCTTCCGAGGTCGGTAAAATGAGGACCCAAACTGTTGGGGGCTATATGCTGACTCTGTAAACCGCTTAGAGATTGCTGTAAAGCACTGTGAAGTGATATTGCTTTACAGCCCTCAGCCCTTTACAGAGTCAGCCTCTTGCCCCCAACAATCTGGATCCTCATTTTACTGACCTAGGAAGGACAGAAGGCTGAGTCAAACTTGAGCCTGGTGAGATTCGATCTACCAAACTGCTGGCAGCTGGTGATCAGCAGAAGTAGCCTTCAGTATTGCACTCTAACAACTGCCCCATCACGGTATATAGGTCTAAGGACTATTGCTAATACTATTGCCCTTCCTTCCTTCCTTCCTTCCTTCCTTCCTTCCTTCCTTCCTTCCTTTCTTTCTTCCTTGTGGTTAGAATGCAGTATTGTAGGATAATTCTACCCACTGCCAAGAGTTCGATCCTGACAAGCTCAAAGTTGTCTCAGTCTTCCAATCTTCCGAGATCGGTAAATGAAGACCCAGATTATTGGGGACCTTATGTTGACTCTGTAAACCTCTTAGAGAGGGCTATAAAGAACCTTGAAGTGGTATATAAGTCTAGGTGCTATTGCTATAGCACGCATTCTAGAAATAACAGCTAACTAGCAATCTTGAAATGGCTTCAGCAGAAGTGATTTTAGCATTGATTTGTACCATTTCTTTGTTCACTGACTTCTATCGGAAGTCGTTTTCATTAGTGTTTGCTTCATTTCAGCTATCGGCTTTTCAATCAAACTTGATGTCTCTCTGTTTAAAGAATGGAATCCATAGGCCCCTTTGAGAACCTGATTGATAATCCCAATGTATTGAAGCAAAGTTATCTAAAGAGGGAACAACTTTCAATCATGGTATAGATCAGCATCTTGCTCGTCTCTGTTATTAAGGAAGTGAGCGCACAACAGGAGCAGAAAACAGGAGAAGCACCTGCTTTAGCCGTGTCCATATTGTTCCTCGGATTATGCTATGTTCTGGTGTAGCCCAAGTCCTTTGAATATCCAACAAAATCAAACTATGTCGTTGCCAAAATCAACAACAATGTTAAGTAAAACATGTTTGCTTGAAAGAATCTGTTTGATATAACTTACGTTTGGCATTAACATAACAACGTTAATAGCACTTAGACTTGTATACCGCTTCACAGTGCTTTTACAGCCCTCTCTAAGCGGATTACAGTGTCAGCATATTACCCCCAACAATCTGGGTCCTCATTTTACCCACCTCAGAAGGATAGAAGGCTGAGTCAATCTTCAGCCAGTCAGAATCGAACTGCTGGCAGTCAGCAGAAGTAGCCTACAATACAGCATTCTAACTACTACAGCTTTTATGTAGTAACAGCAATAGCACTTAGACTTATATACCACTTCATAGTGCTCTATAGCTTCCTCTAAGCAGCTTACAGAGTCAGCCTCTTTCCCCCAACAATCTGGGTCCTCATTTTATCGACCTAGAAAGGATGGATTTGGATTTGGATTTATTACATTTATATGCCGCCCTTTTCCCCGAAGGGGACGCAAGGGATGGAAGGCTGAGTCAACTTTGAGCCAGTCAGGATCGAACTCCTGGCAGTCGACAGAATTAGCTTGCAATACTGCATTCTAACCACTGTAATATAACAAGTCACATTTGCCATGGTTGAATAAACTCATCACTCTAAGCCGTGATGATAACCTCATTATAGATTAGTGGACAAATCATATCTGGCTCATTTCATGCCTCATTTCCAATTAAAGTGTTAAGTAATGTTTACAAACTGCAGTAACTAATACAAAGCCCATTTTTTTTTTGCTGCTAAGTGAAATGTTTGTTAACGGAATGTTGCCCCATTTTACGGCTTTTCAGGCCACCATTGTTAAGTGAATCACTGCAGTTGTTAAGCTAGTAACACCATTGTTAAGTGAATCTGGCTTCCCCATTGACTTTGTCAGACAATCACAAAAGGGGATCACATGACCCCCATCTGCAACCATCATAACTATGAGTCAGTTGCCAAGCATCTGAATTTTGATCATGTGACCATGGAGGTGCTACAACGGTCGTGAGGGTGAAAACATGGTCATAAGACACTTTTTTCAGTGCCGTTGTAACTTTGGACGGTCACTAAGTGAACTGTGGCAAATCAAGAGCTACCTGGGAAAGCTTTCAGCTCGATGATAACAGGCCGCTATACCAGAGGTGGTATTCAGCAGGTTCTGACAGGTTCTGGAGAACCAGTAGCGGAAATTTTGAGTAGTTTGGAGAACCGGCAAATACCACCTCTGGCTGGC
This sequence comes from Thamnophis elegans, assembly GCF_009769535.1. Classification (NCBI taxonomy): domain Eukaryota; kingdom Metazoa; phylum Chordata; class Lepidosauria; order Squamata; family Natricidae; genus Thamnophis; species Thamnophis elegans. The sequence goes on along the minus strand of NC_045552.1, from coordinate 44,694,400 downwards.
CCCGCCCCATCTCTTCTCTGCCTCCCAAGTCCTAGGTGATCGGGAGGGAATGGGGATTTTGCAGTAACCTTCCCCTGGAGTGGAAAGGGAATGGGGATTTTACAGTATCCTTCTCCTGCCATGCCCACCAAGCCACGCCCCTCAAGCCACGCCCACAAAACCGGTAGTAAAAAAAAATGAATCCCACTATTGCACTATTCCCGTCACCTCTGCAACTAAAGATATCTAAGACTACAAATCATGTTAGTCTGAGCCTGCTTAGCATTCATCAGGGGCAATAAAAGAGGTCAGGAAAAACTGAATTAGGTTTCACTATTGTGTCTCTGGGATCAATAGAGAACCAAGACCTCTCTGTCTGCAACTTCACCCAGTATCCCTTTTCTCGTTTATTTGCTTGTTTTCTTTGTTACAAACCCGTTTTTTCCTCTTGTAAACAAACCTTTTAATCATTTTAATAGTATCGGAGTTCTATTTGTGTTGAGCTACCCTTAATTCCTGAATGTAAATAGCTACTGCTTCGTTTTGTTTTTGAGTGTTTGTAAACTATATTTAAGAATATTCACAGGGGAACTGAAATCAATTAGACTCAGCCTGCTGTAGTTTTTCTATTTCTTTACATAAATGGTACCTTTTTTTTAAATGCCCTGTAAGTATTACATTATTCCTCTTTTCAGAGTATCTTCTTTTATTTTTAGATGAATCTGCGTTCTGTATTTACTGCAGAACAACAGAGGATATTGCAGCGTTACTATGAAAATGGAATGACAAATCAGAGTAAAAATTGCTTTCAGCTCATATTACAGTGTGCACAAGAAACTAAGCTGGACTTCAGTGTAGTCAGGGTAAGTACTGAGGTTTCCATGCTCAAATTTACATAACAGTCTTAACAGACACAGGTGTTTGCTTACCTTATCTACAGGGCATGGAGCTGTGAAAGAAAAAGAAATCATTAGCTATATGCTTCAATAGAATGTGTGTTTGGAAATTTCTGTCGAAAACCTGAGTTCTACTTTATTTATTAAATTTATTAAACTTATATGCCACCCATCTCACTGTTGCACATTACAAAAGGATTAAAAGGTAAAGAAAGATAATACAAAATGATTAAATTTAAGAAGAGTGCATTTATTTGTTTATTATTTATTTATTTTTGTTTCTTTATTTATTTATTGCAGTGGGCATAAACGCAAAGGTGCTTTTTTTTCAGGAGGCAACCAGACTTGCTTGTCTTTTTCTGTTGAAGTCGTTTCGCTTCTCATCCAAGGAGCTTCTTCAACTCTGACAGGATAGTGAGGAATGGAAGGATTGCCTTGTCAGAGCTGAAGAAGTTTCTTGGATGAAAAGCGAAACATCTTCAACAGAAAAAAAAAGCAAGAAAATCCAGTTGCCTCCTGAAAAAAAAGCACCTTTGGGACAACCATGACCAGGATGACTGAGAACCTCTGCAGACTTTCAGTGGGTATAAAGTGCACAAAGCCCCTCTGGGTATGATAATTTGGGACATTTATTGTATGTGTGCAACTGTAAGATTAAAGCATTCATACAACAAATGGCGTTTGTGGAGGGGAAAAACCCGTATTAGGCAAGTCGGGTTGTTATAATTGGCTTTGTAACACTTTTACTAGTTTCCAGTTGAATGGCTGCTTGGTGGCAAAATTTTATTTGCCTTTATGAAATGAGTGAGAAATGCCTCGCTCCTAAAAGCGATTGTGTGGGCGCCAGCCCTAGTTAAATGTTAAGATTTAGTTTAGTTATTATTTTAACAGTAGGTTAAAGCAGAACAGCTCATGTGACACCTCTGCTCCGTGAGCTGCATTGGTTGCCAGTTTGCGTCTTGTTGCTGTTAGTTGCAAAGTCGTGTCCGACCCATCGCAACCCCATGGACAATGTTCCTCCAGGCCTTCCTGTCCTCTACCATCCTCTGGAGTCCATTGAAGCTCATGCCTACTGCTTGGGTGACTCCATCCAGCCACCTCATTCTCTGTCGTCCCCTTCTCTTTTTGCCCTCAGTCGTTCCCAGCATGAGGCTCTTCTCCAGTGAGTCCTTCCTTCTCATTAGGTGGCCAGAGTATTCGAGTTTCATCTTCAGGATCTGGCCTTCTAAAGAGCCGTCAGGGTTGATCTCCTCTAGGACTGACCAGTTTGATCGCCTTGCAGTCCAAGGGACTTGCAGGAGTCTTCTCCAGCACCATAGTTCAAAGAGTTTGTGTCTAGTCCCAATTAAAGATGCTGGTTTTAACCTTTAATGGCCTTCATGGCATGGGACTGGGCTACCTGAGGGACTGCCTGTTTCCGGTGACACCTTCCCATTCCATTCGATCTGGCAGAGAAGACCTGCTACAGGTACCATCAGCTAGGAACCTACATTTGGTGGACCTCAGGAGATATGCCTTCTCTTCCTTGGGCCCACCTTATGGAACATGCTTCTTCCCAAAATTAAATTAGCTTTTGACATCATGGATGTCCCTCAAGGCCTGGCTATGTTATTTGGCTTGATGCTCCCCAAGAACCAGATCCAGTACATGCTTAGCTGGCTCCATTGTTGAGGTGTCCAATCTTCTTCTCTCTCTGCCCAGGGGTTTGTATGTTTATTTTTATTTATATGATTATTTTTTTAATGGGGATTTGTTTATTTTTAGATCTATTGCTTCTAAAACCATTATGTTGCTCAATTTTTATATGCTGTCCAGAGTCGCTTTTGGTGAGATGGGCGACCATACAAATTTGATTAATAAATAAAAGTAGATGAAATTGAGTGGCAAGCATTACCCTCTTTGATAGGGCAGTTGTTTTCAGAGAGTGTTCTTGTCACAGAACCTGGCTATTTCTCTTTTCTTTTAAGGTTAAAGGATGTAGGTGTTGTGGCCCACCAGCGGCCAGCAGAGCTGGCAGCAGATTCGGACAGTGAGGAGGTTGGGGAGGAACATGGGCCAGTCCTTGAGTCTGGGGAAGGCTCTGATGAGGGCTCTGTGTTGGAGACAGAGAGGGGGCCAGAACCGTATGCCAGTTATCGGCTGCCTTCAGAGTCAGACTTCAGTGAGGCAGAGGAACAACTGGAGCCTGTTCCCAGTTGCGTAGAGTTGCCAGATGAAGGGAACAGCTAAAGAACAATTGTCGACTTGGGGTAAGGTCACAGGTGGACGATGAATGGCCCCTCCCAGAGGAAATAAAAGAGGAGCAAAAGGGGAGTGGAGTTTGCAGGAGACAATTTGTTCAATTAATTGGCTCGTGACTCTCTGAGACTCCTTGCCAAGTTTTGCAGATCTTGGCCTGGCAGCTCTCCAAGCCAGATGAGGACTGTGACTGTAAATCCTCCCTTGAAAAACTTTGCTGGATGTGAATGAGCAGAATTCACAGTAAATTAATAAAGGGTTTTTTTGTCGGGACAAAATAATAAAAAAATGAATTAATAAAATGGTTTTTTCCTGACAGAACAATTTGTGGAACGGCTTGCCTCCAGAAGTTGTGAATGCCCCAACACTGGAAGTCTTTAAGATGTTGGGTAGCCATTTGTCTGAAATGGTATAGGGTTTCCTGCCTAGGCAGGGGGTTGGACTAGAAGACCTCCAAGGTCCCTTCCAACTCTGCTATTGTATGTATGTACAAGGAGTTTGCTTCATGCTCTTGGGAAGCCTCGGTCAGAACAGTAGGGGAACATTTTAGGATTGAGATTTGGATAGGAGTTTTTAGGTTGAGGTGGCATTTTTTTGTAGGTGGCAACAAAACTAACTGGTTTGTCTTTTTTTAAAAAAAAAATTTTGTTTTTTTAAAATATGAACATTCCATCTTTCCTTAAACAGTATGTCGTCTGGTACAAATATCTCTTTACAATAACTATCAAGATGTACAGCATCATTCACATTGATATTAATTCTCTAATCTTAGAATTATAGTATATTAAACAGTTGAACATAATAATCTTATTCGTTTTTTCCTCTTAACATATCTTCTAGTAAAATGTAATTATAACATTAAGCATAATAATCATCATCATAATACCAACAACTATCATATTGTTTATATCTCTATCTTAACATAGTTTCTACTTTCTTTAATCTCCTTTTATTTCCAACTTCCATTTTTATTCTATAACCATTGCTAAAATAATTCCCATATTATATAATATTCAGGTTGTTCTTTCTCCTTAATTGCCAGCATTGGTCCTCAGTCTAAAGGGCACCAGATTGATGGCGTGCAGCCTAAATTACGCTGGGTTGAAATACCTAAAACTCTGATATTATGGGTGGAATACAATGATCGTAACGCTTCTGTTTGGCATACTCCGTGAATTGCAGGTTTCCTTTGTTATCACTTACCTATACAAGAAGGGACCAAATATCGCAGGGAAAATATCTTGTGTGGTAGTGAAGTTTCACCTGAAAATCCATGATCGAGAGAATGAAAGTATTTCCAGAAAGTATTACCTCTAAACTAATAATAAAAAGAGAATGTGTAATTATCTCACTCCTTCCCTCTCTTTTAATCAACAGGGAAACAATTCTTGTACATCTACACAAAACTTTATGAGTGAGGCAGGATGCGTGATAAGATTGGGGTCACTCTTGCGCTTTGCTTTTTTCTTTTTCTTTTTTGGTCCTACCGATTTGGCGGAAGAATTTTACAGTTCTTACAAGTTATTCGACACTTGATTTTTTTTCTCTTATCTGTTCCATAGAAAAATTATAAATGCTTGATCATTGGTTGCTTAGACAATGCTACATTATATATTGTTTCCTTGGTTTTTTTCTCGTGGGCTTTTAGGACAAAAACTTCTTCTTTCCTTTAAATGGCAGGTGTGGGCTGCTATAGCAGAGCAGTATTGTTGTGTCTCCATTGAACGGCTAGAACGTGTCATTTTGTGGTGACGCTTTTGGGCAAAACAAAGGCTTAGAAATCAGAATTGATTTCCACTAGAAAATGAGCCACGTGGCTGGGAAGCAAAACAAAAGAGCTTCCTGCTCTCTTTTTCTCTTTCCAATATTTTTTTTACACTGGTCTATGAAGATACTGAAGTTGATTTGATTTGACTTGGTGGGTTTTCTCCTTGTGCCTCCAGAACCCCCCTCTATACTTAATAGGACTCTCAGTCAATTCTCGTTCACAGTCTTCTTTGTGCAACATATGGTCTGAATCATGCGTAATACATTAGTTATCCCTTATTCATCATACGTAGACAGTTTAATATACTACCATTAAGGCTCCTTTCATGTGTTTGCTAGGTGTGGGGAGTGAGGGTGCCATGTTTTTCATTACCTATTTTGGCTTTATCTTTGAAACGTACATTGTGGCTGAAAATGCTTTTGCATTTGAAATGTTTGCAGCACTGGAAGAGACACTTATCATGAACATCCTATGCTATACAAAAGGGGTCCCCAGCCCTGGGCTGCAGCCCACTACAGGGGTGGCCTATGTGGAACTGGGCTGCACGAGTGGCTAGTGTGCCCAACAAGCAGGCCAGCACGTACACGCCCACAGCAGGACCACGGCAAGCCAACGGGCACTCGCGCCAGCGAAGGTGTGCACTGGCCCACCACTTGCACAAGTGAGCTTGTGCCATCCCGCTTCTGGCATGGCCCAGTTCCCTCTCCCTTCCTCCAGCTGGGCCACCAAAGCCGCAAAGGTTGAGGTCCATTGGTATAAAAAAAAAAGTCTTCGTATGAGAACAAAAATGAGGATTTCTGAGGAAATAGTGGCACCTTCTCTCTTAAACCAGATGTGCAAAATAAACATAATTTTATTCAGTTAGTAAATCTCTGCTCACTTATAGTAGAAGAAACTGATATCCAATCCAATCATAAACTGACCTGAATTTGTAATACAAATACACACACAAACACACACACACCCTTTATAGTAGTACTAGCTGATAACCCAGCGTTGCCTGGGTATTTATTTATGCTTACCAATTCCTCTTACTAAAGATTGCCCCGTTGTGGAGTACTGTGAAGCTGTTACCATGGCAACTCCATTGTGCTTTACAGTAGAAGCCATTTTAAGGCACAACAGGTTGTATCTTAACAGAACTTGAATCCAAAATACACACTATCACTGTAAAAAGTACTGTGATTTGACACTATAGATATAATTCATTCCTTTTCATTTCATTTTAAATGCATTTTTAGCAAAGCATTTAAAAACATATTTTATGTAAAGAAATAATAAAATAGAACTTCAGTGACATTTCTAAACATGAAACAGTTAAAATTCGAGGAATTGAATGGTGTCATTAATGTCTTTGTAAAGATTGTTTTTTTTTCCACTTTTTAAAATAATTGTAGCATTTAACATAAAATTAAACATGTAAAATAATCCTGGATATTGTAACTTCTCAAATGGGCAGGTTCCTGGTCACAAAGTTACTGTGTATTGAGTCAGTGTTGAGTCAGTGTTGATTCCTGGGGATTGCCTGGATAAGTCCCTGCAATTTTCTTGGCACCATTTCAGAAGTGGCTTTCCATTGCCTTCTTCCTACATTTGAGAGACACTGGCTCATCCAAGATCCCCCTTTGGCTTCATAGTAATAGCATTTAGACTTACATACCGCTTCATAGTGCTTTTACAGCCCTCTCTAAGCGGTTTACAGAGTCAGCATCTTGCCCCCAACAATCTGGATCCTCATTTTACCCACTTCAGAAGGATGGAAGGCCGAGTCAACCTTGAGCCTGGTGAGATTCGATCTGCCAAATTGCAGTCAGCTGCCAGTCAGCTGGAATAGCCTGCAGTACTGCACTTTAACCACTGCGGCACCTCATGCCTTAAGGCAGGACTAGAACTCGCAATCTCCCAGTTTCTAGCTGGTGTCTTAACCACTATAATGAACTGGCTTTTTGCAGCCTTAATTACTTAACTGTCTCTCGTTCCCATATGTATATCGGTCAGGTGTTGAAAATGTTTATTATTTTCTCAGAACTTTAAACAAAGTTTTAGTTTGGGAATAAAGCATTTGACATAATGATGGAAACACCACCTTGAAGTCTAGCTGAAAATTATAGCTGAGGCCTGGAAAACCATCTAGCTTAGAATTATAGGTGAGGCGTGGAAAGCCATCTCAAAAACTCGGTGAAAATTATAGCTGAGGCCTGGAAAACTACCTACTTTGAGAATAATAGTTAAGCCACCAAAGGCCACCTTGAAAGCTAGCGGAAAATTACAAATCCTCTTTGCTTACAAATTCCTTTTCGTTTTTGCAGACGTGGGTTGGAAACAAAAGAAGAAAGATGAGTAGTAAGAACACCATGGATTCTGGAGGAAGCCCATCTGCCACAGCCAGCAGCACATTGACAGTGCCTCCGGAAGTGGCTGTTCAAAACGTGGTCAGCATCGCCCGTTCCCAGAGCCAGCAGTCCTCGTGGACGTCCTCCAACAACGACGTCATAGTCACTGGCATCTATAACCCAGCTACTTCATCCAGCCGACTGGTCTCCAGTAAACAGACTAACTCCCTGATGAGCGATATGCATAAAAACTCCCTGTCAAGGTCCGCTGGGAAGAGTGATCCCGAATTCCAGCGGCAACACATCGCGGTGACCCGCCAAGCTCCCCACTGTAAAAACGCTTCGCTGTTCCTGGGTGAGAAACCATCATCCTCTCCAGGCAAACCAGCGTGCTGAATTCAGGGAATTCTATTTATAACCACACGAAGAAAAGTTATGGCGGCTCGTCGTTCAGACGGCGGAATTAGTGTTACCTCAGAAGCCCGTCTTGTGCCACCGGCCGTACAAAATGGACCAGGTGGGCTGCCAACGGTTGCAAAAACCAGAGCACCCCATCCTCGCTTCCTCCGTTCCATCCGGGCAGAGATCGAACATTAGAGATCCTTCCTGCAGCACCCACAATTTGGAAATCCGAGAGGTTTTTTCATTGGCTGTGACCGACCAGTCCCTGGTAGGAAGCCGTGAGAAGGCCCTGTCAACTTCTGGAGAAGGCAGTTGCCTGTCTATCGCGATGGAAACCGGGGATGTGGACGACGAATATGCCAGAGAGGAAGAGTTGGCCTCCATGGGTGCCCAATACAAAACTACTCCCGGTTAACCAGCACGCCCCTCCGCGTCGAGAATCCGGGATCCGTTTTTTGGGCTCGGGCAGGAGCATGGGTTGCAATTCGCATGTGCTGAATGCGAGGAACTTGCACAACAATATCTTGTATCACAACAGAGACTATCGTTTACCTTCACGGACTTCGTTGCATAGCACATCCAGTACGCTCTATAGCAGTTCCCATCCATCAAGAAGTAACCTTTCTTCTCATTTTGCAGCATCCAATCAACTAAGGCTATCTCAGAACCAAAATAATTATCAGGTAATTGTCTTCCTAAGTTTTCTTCCCATGTTTAGGAAAGGTGCCACTTCATTTGAAAAAATTGTAAATCACGAATTCCAGCTCATGAGCGACGGTAAAGGGAATTGCTATCTTCTTTTCTGCTACCAGGAAATAAGAACAGTTTTCTATTTCAAACCCCCCCCCCTTTATTTATTTCATTTATTCATTTCTTTATACATGCCCATTTTCCTCTTACGTCCCTGGCATTTCGAAACTTTATTCCTGCATTACAATTCTAATGATATCTGAATTTGGAACATCGTTCTGAAACATCTTCAGAACCATATGAAGCGAAAAGTCCATCTTGATTCATATTCTGGATTAGATAAACATTTAAATCAACTAAAAAAAAACCCTTAGCTGAATTTACAAGAATTCAGAACCATTCATAAGTTTCGAGATCCAGTAAATGATGATTTATTCCGTTGGGTCTCAGCCAGAGGCGTATTCTGCCTCTGGTTGACAGGAGTGGCGGCAGGCTTCACCCACCTGCCCAGACGTCATCACGGACGCGAGCTCCCAGTTCTGAAATGATAGCGAAGGTAAGCAGATTTCATGCCTGGTCTCAACCTGTGATCCGTGACTCCTTGTGGGGGCGGGTGGGGAGCGTGATATCGTCACAGGTAGAGGTGGTATGCAGCCAGTTCTGACAGGTTCTGGAGAACCGGTAGCAGAAATTTTGAGAGCGGGGAAGGAATGGGGATTTGCAGTATCCTTCCCCCTGCCACGTGCCAAAACCACACCCACAGAACCGGTAGTAAGAAATTCTGAATCCCACCACTGGTCACAGGGAATGTGTCAAGGCTTGAAGAAATATTATGATTTAAATGTTAAGTCTTGGGGGTCACGAAAGGTATTTAAAATGGGATCCATGGTGAAGAAAAGGTTAAGAATCACTGGTTTATTGTTTCTAATCAGGTTTTGTTAGAGAAAGAAGAATGGTTTAGGTTCATCTCAAAAGAATGCATTCCAATACACTTACAGTAACTGTTCTTCAGATGATTATGTGTCTATGAGCATGCAAAGGTACCTTTGTGCTATTTTTTTTATTTTTATTTTCCACAGATTTCAGGAAACCTTACTGTGCCTTGGATTACTGGGTGCTCCAGGAAAAGAGCAGTAAGTACATCCTGTGGAACTGGACCAACTTTCAGCTTTAGATTGTATGTTTATTTGTTACATATATTCAGATCAGCACAGTTCTGAGTAGGTTATATGAATTTTAGCCAACAATGAGAAGCATTTGTTATTTTTCCAAGAAACATTGCATGTAATAATTCTGATTCGAGTTGTTTTTCTTTTGCAGCCCTGTAAATTTTGGGGCATTGTCACCAATGCAGGCAGTAATCAATTAAAGTTGTTATAGTCAAAAATCCTGTCCATTACTGTTACGAATTGGTTAATATTAATTATATCCATCAACAGTTTTCGTTGTTGCGTTTCAGTGACAGCATCGCAATGGATAAAAACGGCTGGAAAATAATTGTACTAATGGAGCAGTATTTTAAAAGCAACTGGAAAACCTAGTGTGGGTTAAAACAACGTGGCAATCTTTTTGGAAAACAAAATAAATCTTTTGAAAGATGAGCCTTGCTGATCCAGAGTAATGAAGACAGTTTCAATTGTGGCCAATCAAAGTAAAACCTTCATAGTCCCAATTTATAGTCCATTTCAACTGAACATTAGTCCTCAACTTAAATTCTGTCTGCTTCCAAATAGTTTTGTCTTTCTTTCTTTCTTTCTTTCTTTCTTTTCTTTCTGTTTAATTTCAAGCCAGTGAAATCAAAGCTGTGGGGCACAAAGAAAAAAGTAGAGTAGAACAGAAAGGCTGTGAATCTTTTAATTCTGCAATAACTCTAAATCTATCCTTAAAAAAAAAAAGTTTTGCGCGGATTCCTCTTTAATGTTGTTGGTTAACTATCTTATATTAATTTGTGTTGGCATTAAATAGCCTGAATCTGTGCAATTAAAAATGCTTTCAAGGCCATTTTAAACCTGTTTGCAGAAGCTGCAGTCTAACAAATGGCACCAATTTCTAGACTTTTACATAATCTTCATTTGCACAGGGAAATTGTATTCAAATGAGGTTTGCAAATGAAATAAAGTCATTTGTCTGTCTCCAGTTATAGTAGGATAACAAAGTATTAGCAAAGTTGGGTTTTGTGACCAGAATAATCTTAGGTGCCATTTTTAAATGACACATCCTAAAAAACTGATCTGGAGCAAAGTTTCTTAATGTTTTAAGCCATGTCTGTAAATGGCTTCTTAATAAATATAGATATCTATTAATAAAGGGGTGAGCTTTTCTCTAATCTAATTTTGTGTGAGTTGGATTATGACACACTAATCTCTCCACTTCTTGCAACCAAAATACTAGTGTGAATCAAGCCCCTTGGGTCCCATTTGGACATTATAGCTTAAGGTTGTACTCACTTTGTTGCCAACAGATTAGACATTAATGGTTGTGGTTATTTTGAGGGGACAGCACATTTACAATTTACACTGTTATACAAGATGTATACTCACTACTTTACATTGTAGCCAGTGTCATTTCTTCAGTGTTGTCACATGAAAAGATATACTTAAATATTTACAAAATGTGAGGGGGGTGTATTCATTTCTGTGATATACTGTGTGTGTTTACGGGGGTATTCAATTGTTGTTTCTGGGTTTTTCTTTTTTTTTTAACCTTGCTGATCACTGACTGTACTTTAAAAAGATTTAATTTGACCATGGCAACTTTCTGGAACATTGCTATCTCCAAGTTTTGGACTTTTAATAAGATGTTCTAAGAAAAAAGAACATTCTTTTTCCAAGTTTCTGGACTTTTAATAAGCTGCATTAAGTAATCTTTGCATATTTGTGTGCGCAAGCCCATGTCCTTGTAGGTTTTTCAAGGTAAAAGAAGATTGCAAAATTCTGCAGCTAAAGGCAGCCATTTTAATTTGGTGCAAGTGACTAAGCTTTGTGCTAATTTGTAACAAGTCTCCTCGATTTTACACCTATTTCTTTGGAGTAATTTGTTTTAAACCGATGTTATAAATAAACCAATAATTTTGACTCGACAATATAATTTAAAGTAGGACTTGATGTTGAGTAGAGGTCTACAACACTTGCCACCGGACAATTCACCATGAGATGACAAGAGTTACATTAATATCGAAGTAATAAATCCAGTTAAAGAAAGGATGCTAAAGGGGGGGAGGGGCACAATATTAAACGTGAATGACAAAATTAAAATAAATTTTAATTATTTTAATAATTAAATTGAATTGTCCCGCTGGGAGTTGTCCCATGGCCATGGCAAGTTTTCCCATGAGTTGGACGTGGTGAATTGACCATGGTGAGTTGGCTGGAGCAAATTGTCCCATTCCGGTTGAATGCCCCATTCCCTGTCTGCCCTTGTCTGTCTTTTGCACTCTTCATTGAGGGGGCAAAAAAAAGGATATGTGCTTTTTTCACAGTTACAGGACCGTACGCAATTCAGCGACCGAGATTTAGCCACCCTTAAGAAATACTGGGATAAAGGTATGACCAGCCTTGGGTCGGTTTGCAGAGAGAAATTGAAGCCGTGGCTGCGGAATTAAACGTTGACTGTGAAATAGTAAGGGTAAGAAAGTCACATTTGTAGAAACCAAAATAGCCTTGATGAAAGTTTTCTTTTTTTCTTTTTTCTGAATTGCAAGAGTGAGATCGAAATAGATTGCACGTGTTATTGAATGGTTACATTAGGAAGTGCTCTGTTTCCTGTCTATTTATAGATATCATGCCTTAGGTGAGACATTTATTGATAGCTACTATATGTTAGATGTCTGATACTTCAGTTGTACTGAGATTTATATCCCTTTTTAAAAAAAAAAAAAACCTGAGAGCTGAAAAGGATAACAGTTGTATTTCAGTTCTCCGTATTGTGGAAGGAAGCTGAGTTTTGTTTTGATCTCAATCAACCCACCCATCCCCAAAAAAGAGGAAAAGATAAGAGCTATGCTTTGTATGTATGGCGTTCCAAGTATATTACCTGATAGCAATAGCACTTTGACTTATATACTGCTTCATAGTGGTTTACAGCCCTCTCTAAGTGGTTTACACAGTCAGCATCTTGCCCCAACAATCTGGGTCTTCATTTTAACCCACCTCAGAAGGATGGAAGGCTGAGTCGAGCTTGAGCCTGGTGAGATTCGAACTGCCAAATTGCAGGCAGCCAGAACTCAGCAGAAGTAGCCTGCAGTATTGCACTCTAACCATTGTGCCAGCATGGTTCTGATCCTTCTTCCCAATTTCCCAAGCTCTGCTTGAATACCTGGGTACTTGAGAATGCAATACATGCAATACAGGAGAACAGCAGTCAGAACTGGGAGGTGGAGTAAAATGTGTCATCAGCTTAGAATCCTTCTGTTGCCACAAACAAGCCAAGGCCAGTCCCCCTTGAATTCCATTGGCCCTTATCCAGGGGTGGGTTTCGACCGTTCGCACCGGTCCCTGCGATCCGTTTGGTCGCCGAACCCGGAAGTAAGTAACTTCCAGGAACGGCGAAGCCCCCCCCCGCGCGCTCGCGCGCCCGCACACCCGCGCCCGCTCCTTACCCGTTTTTACGAATTCTGCGCTTCCACGCATGCGCAGAACGCATACAGCGCCTGCGCGATCCTCCAGGAGCAGCTGGAGCATCGCGCAGATGCTAGTACGCATGCGTGCGCCGCGCGCGTGTGCGAGGACGCCGCATGCATGCGCGAGGACGCCGCTGGCCTCGTTCCAACCGAACCGGTTGGAACGGGGCGAGAAACCCACCCCTGCCCTTATCTGATCCCAATTTAGTGCTAACTATTACTTGACCAGATTCTTGTGCCATAAGCTTCAATAAATCATTCCTGCTTCAACCTACATGAATGATCCTGATTTCTTCTTTCTTTCTTTTTGAGCCTGATATGCATTGTGCTCAATGATGAAGCGAAGAAAGGCTGGGAATTCAGGAGAATAGAGATAGTCCTCGATTTACAATTATAATTGAGCCCAGAATTATGGTCATAAGTTGTCCCAAACATTAAACTGGTCACCATGTGATTGCTCTCAATTTTACAACCTTTTTTGAAACATCATTAAATGGTATAAAACCCCAAGCATTTGTTAAATATTCTGTGTGTCTTATATCTGTAACAGAACTCTTTATTAGCATTGAGTGTCCCAAAGGTGCATTTTTTTCAAGAGTCAACTAGACTTTCTGGGTTTTGAAGACGTTTCACTTCTCATCCAAGAGGCTTTTCAGCTCTGACTGGATGGTGGGGAATGAAAGGATTGATACTCTTTGCAGACATTCTTCCATTCCACCCCATCCAGTCAGAGCTGAAGAAGCTTCTTGGATGAGAAGCGAAACGTCTTCAGAGAAAATCCAGAAAGTCCAGTTGCCTCTTGGAAAAGCACCTTTGGGACAACCATGACCTGGGTAAATCTCCATAGACATTTAGCACTGATGATATTACCTAGTTAGGGTAATGAAACATCTGCAAGAAACCAAGGAAGCTCAGAGAGTACCAAGGACCCCTCATGTCCTGTATCCGTGATGGCGAACCAATGTCACACGTGCTACAGGTGGCACACCAAGCCATATCTGAGGGCACGTGAGGTGTTGCCCTGTGTCAGCTCCAGCGCGCATGCTGGAAGTTCCGGTAGGCCTGTTGTGCTTGTTTTTCACCATCCACAGGCTTCGGAGACTTCATTGAGGCCTGTGAGCATTGCAGGAGGGAGCATGGAGGGGTAGTGCGCGCATGCGTGGGGGGAGGGCATTGCATTATGAGCGTGCACCCTTTTGGCACCCGAACAGAAAAACATTCTTCATCACTGTCCTATATCTTCCTGTCCCCCTCTTCTCTCTATATAATACTGCCTCAAGACCATTTTTTAGAATAAATAATCCTGTGCACATCCTCTCACTTGTGCTTTTAAGTGTTTCAATTTAGAAATCAGGTATAATTAGGGCAGCCCTCGCCATCCGATTCTTTCTAAATGTATTTTCTCTGTATTTCTTTCCTTAGCCAAATCTGATAATTGCCATTAAGGTGCCTCTAATTCTAAAACTTCAGTACGATACATTTTAGACATTCATTAATTGATAATCAATACGTAAACAGCTTTTCATCCAAAGCTAATTGGATTGGAGGTGATAAAATTAGAAAAGAAGAAATGAGAACATATGTTGAAATTTCATTAAGTTTCCCTTGGATTCTAAATCTTATGTGGAATTTGCCATCCATGCATTTCCAAAGAAGCTTCAATAATGCAAATGTGTTCCTTCTTGAATGATTGCAGTTGTGATTGTGGCTTCCTTAATATTAAGGAATATTAATATTAAGATAACGTCTTAATTTCCCCCCCCCCTCCCGTTTCCTCACCCAAGACTTGGATCGGAAATAGGAGACGGAAGTATCGTTTGATGGGCATTGAAGTCCCTCCCCCGCGAGGTGGCCCTGCCGTTTTTTCGAGTCAGTCTGATTCCAGTGATAAATCGATACCCATTCCAGGCGATGATCCCCTGACTGATATAGGAGAGGATAATGACAGGAATGATGAAGTGTCCATCTGCTTATCGGAAGGAAGCTCCCAAGGTGGGTCTATGACAACTTGCCATGGCCAACTCGCCATGGCCAACAAAGAAAGAGGCTTCCATGGATCAACTTTAGACAATGTTCCGCACATGTGGGATTATGTTGAGAGTTTTCTACCTTTTGACTTTAACAAATCCTAGTTAAAAAGTCAATCTGGGCCAGGATGTATGTCCAACATATATATATCTTGTCTGAATATTTCATTGTTCATTTGGACAGTCCAAGTCTAGATAAAATTTTAATTTAAAAGTAAAGTTAATTTTTCAGGAGAAGAGAGGCACAGACTCATAGGTTGGCACCAAATCTTTAATACGGCTGAAATGAACTTTTAGAGTTAGACCCCATTCTTAGCAACCCAACAAGTGTCAGAGGCAGGCTGTTACGATGCCAGAAGTGTGTTTTAAAATGCAACAGTAACTGTGTTGGTTAAAATGAACAGGGGTTCACATTTTACTGGCTTCACAGTTCAGCTAATTGCTCCTTGTGCGTTTGACTGGAACAAATTGCCAAGGTTTTGCCTTGGGTACTTCAAAAATAGCCTGTTTCTGGGCACATTAATGGATAGATAGATAGATAGATATGCCAAGCTTGATCTCATCATTTTGTTTAAACCAATTTGGAGAAGGCAAGGGTAATGTATATGTGTGTGTGTGTGTATGTGTATATGTATGTGTATATGTATATATATATATATATATATATATATATATGTATGTGTGTGTGTGTGTGTGTGTATATGTGTATGTATATATGTGTGTGTGTGTGTGTGTGTATATGTATGTATGTATGTATGTATGTATGTATGTATGTATGTATGTCTCTAGTTGTTCGGGTTTTCTCCCGCGTAAAATTGGAGATGTCTTGGCGACGTTTCGACGAAGTCTCATTCGTCATCTTCAGGCTTGGTGCTTCCAGGAGCAATGTGAGATCTCGGCTGTTTCTTCCTTTAACTGCCAGTGGGGGTTTGAACTGATTGGGTGGGAGCTTGGCTGTGTCCTGATTGGATGGAGGTGTGTCCTGATTGGATGGAGGTGTGTTCTGATTGGTTGGGGGTTTGTGTTTCATGTAAGGATAGGAGGGGTTTAAAGAGGCTAATTGTGCATTTGCAGTCTGGCTTCTGGTCCTTGGTCGTGCCTCCTCATCAGTGTGGGTTTTTGTCTGCTTTCTTTGTGGATGTTTGGTAGTGATATTCTGTGTGGCTCTTGTGAGTGTGGGCCTGGTGTCATTCATCATGTTCGGGACTCATTTATCAATAAGGGCAGGCTTCCAAATGGCTGGCAGGCGGGAGGTATCATCCCGCCTGTTCAGGCTGTGTGGGCGTTTTTCTATCTCAATGGCTTCTCTGATTATTCGGTTGTTACTATCAAAGAGAGGCACCAAAAAAATCACTCTGATCAATGCAGAGACATTCAATTTTGCAGCTATTAAGATTGTTGGACGAGCAGGCACAAAAACAGCCTTGGAAGTGACTGAAGCCTGGGAAACAGGCCCTTCGTCAGTCAACAGCAGTGCTGATTTATCACCAACTTATCAAGTGCTTAGAAGGTGAGGTTCTGGCAGCACAAGCAAACAATAGCCAATGACTTAAAAGCCAGCCCGCAATTTACCCTAATCCAGGAGTCACCAACCTTTCGGACCGCAGGGACCACTAATTCATAATTTTTAATCCGACAGACCACTAATATGATTAATGATAGGATTGGGTCCTTCAGGCACTTAGCTTGGCCGCCTGTTAGCGGAGAAGAGTGCCCGGGTCAACCCTAACTTTGCTGTCCATTGCAGCTAGGAATCTCAAATATGGCCAAGAATGAATGTTTGTCTTGCAGCCAGCCCGGATGCCGGATCAGTCCCCTGCAAACTCCATCCCTCAAGGAGCCTGGCCGAAGTTTCACACGCCGCTCCCTGAAGTGCCTGGACACCCAGGGAGGGAGGGAAGGACTGGAGCTACTAAACAGGCGGCCAAGTTAAGTGCCTGAAGGACCCCATCCATTCAGCGAGTGAGATTAATTGCTTCGCCAGGCCGTATCCGGCCCAAGGGCCATAGTTTGAGGATCACTGATTTAGTGCAATATAAAAAAAATGCAAAGATGTTTCTGCAGGCTACCAAAATGTTCTTGCAGACCACCAGTGGTCCCAGACCACTAGTTGGTGACCGCTGCCCTAATCAACATCTAGAAGGCCACATACAACAGGCACTATAAATACCACACACACAACGGCTCACACTCTGCTAGAGAGAAGTTCCCTGAAGATGGGCCCTAGCACGAGTACCAAAGCTCGGATACAAAATTGATTATATTATTAGTTTTGACAATGGATCTCTCTCTCAGTTCTTCTCCTTGTTTGGCCATTGCAAGATTTGAAATCCAGCTCCACACCAGTAACAGTGGATGGATTAGAGCTCTCCAGAGTATTCCTAGTCACTCATGTTGCTTCTCAGTTTATATCCTTTTTTCATGAACACTGATCATATGTTGGCTGGACTAGAAATACCATTGTAAGGTTCCCCTTGCACATATGTACTAGTTGTTCCCGACTCTAGGGGGCAGTGCTCATCTCCATTTCAAAGCTAAAGAGCCAATGCTGTCCGAAGCCATCTCCATGGTCATGTGCCCACATGACTAACGCCGAAGGCACATGGAACGCTGTTACCTTCCCACCCAAGGTGGTCCCTATTTTTCGAACTGCTAGGTTGGCAGAAGCTGGGACAGCAACGGGAGCTCACTCTGTTATTCGACGCTAGGGATTTGAACCACTGAACTGTTTTCTGATCGACCAGCACAGTGTCTTAGCCACTGAGCCAAGGCGTCCCTGCCATTAGATAAGATAACCTTTATGGCCTTTTTTTTTTAACTGTGAGTACACTGGCACACAAAAATAAAATGTGTGTGTGTGTGTGTGTACATATACCCATGTATGTTGCATTTGTGCTGATAATAAATAAAGCACAAATGCACACAAATGTACAAAGGCAACATTAAAAATAATGGCTTTCTGTCCTGATGGTCTTCTGGGGTGAGCTGATAGACAGAGAAAGGAAGCAGTATGCTTCCTCCCATATTTGGGCATACCAGGGGTTGTGACACAATATATACCTAGATGATAGATAGATAGATAGATAGATAGATAGATAGATAGATAGATAGATAGATAGATAGATAGATAGATAGATGATAGATGGATGGATGGATGGATGGATGGATGGATGGATGGATGGGGATAGATGGATAGATAAGATAGATAAGATAGAGATAGATATAGAGATACACACATGCGCAGACACATACATTAATCACTGTCCATTTTGAATACATAATGGAAAGAAGAGTTGAGAGTTCACAAAGTTGATCCTATATGGAACAACACTGGCGGATGAATCTGATGCTCTGCTTCGGATACCATGAAGCCCCCTCCCAGAAGGTAACAAGGGAAACAGGTTGTGATGAAGAGGTATAGCGTCCCAGACCAAACCTGCAGACCCTGCTCAAGCATCACTTATATTCTATGACTTGGATAGAAATAAAACAAAGAGGTGCTCAGTATTGAGTCCGCATAATGATTCATTATTTTTGTCACTATCAGGTAGAGTTAATTCTAGCATTACAATGTCAGAAGAAAAGCAAGATGATTTAAGAGGATGATTTATCCTTTTTTTAAATTCATTTTGTTATTAACTCTTAATTACAGGATATAGACAAATTTGATTTTACTTAACCTTTTCATAAGTCTCTGTGAAGTGGACACACTTTCTTTCTTTCTGGGAATTTCTGACAGTCTTTAGATCAGCAATTTGCTTAGAATTACATCATTGTTTATTTCTGCAGAAGAACACAATGAAGTTCTTCCAAATGAAGGCATGGGCCACAAAGAAGAGGACCACACTACTGTATCTTCAGATAATGTGGTGAGAACGCTTCCTAAAATCAACTCCCTAAATTAAAACCACAAAGCTTGATGAACTGATATCTGAAGGGCTCAGTGTTGTGCTGTGGAATTGGGAGGGAGGAAAAAAAATCAAAACTCAGAATATCCAAACTTGGAAAGCTTTTGTGGAGGATGAAATCCTGACCGTGTCAAAATGTTTGCTTTCAAAAATGAAATACATTTTTTTTCAGAAAATAGAAATAATAGACGATGAAGAAAGCGATATGATAAGTAATTCTGAAGTGGATCAGATGAGCTCTCTTCTGGATTACAAAGTAAGTGCCCTGCATTTTTGTTTAAACAGAAAAAAACGTTATCCTCTAAATCAGAGGTGGGTAACCATGGCCCCTTTATGACTTGCGGACTTCAACTCCCAGAATTCCTGAGCCACTTCTAGTCGTAGTAGAAGCCTCAGTGCTCTAAAGTCTCGAGTATAAATTAGGGACCGTGAGAACACAGCTCCAGGCAGATGGTGCTGAAGCAAACATTTTTAAAAGTAGGATGAATGATTTTATTTTTTTCAGGCAGAATGTTCCAATTTCACCAGCTTGTAGATTACAGGCGATAATGTTTGCTTTGATGCCATATAAGCAACAGCAGTTGGGAATACGATAAGGGCAGCTTTTTGCCAAATTTGCAAAGGTTACATATGTACATAAGAATTGGAGGTGGATCACTTCTAACTTAGGTTTCACTTGGTGTAACAATATAGAACACATGTTATCCTAGAACATTGCCAGGTTTAAAGTAAATGGAGGGTTTTGGAAAAAAAAACACAATATGTGTGCAACTGAGCTTCACATAGTTACTTCATGATCCCTGCTTTAAGATAAAGAACAGTGGCAGATGAATATAAATGTGAAGAAGTGATTTCTTTAATATCACTTGCCACCAATCTGAATAGTGTGATAAGATAACTTCAAGACGTGTTATCGTGAATTTTGATAAACAGCTGCCCGTTTTCCCCCAAAATAAGACCTCCCTGTATAATAAGCCCAATCAGGCTTTTGAGCGCATGCGCTAAAATAAGTCCTCTCCTGAAAATAAGACCTCCCCAAAAATAAGGCCAAGCGCTTATTTCGGGGAAACACCGTATTTTTTGTTAAATGAGCAATATTTGAGAAAAATAGGTTATCCATATACATTTTGTTGTTGAAATAAATAGGAAGAGTGTTTCCTAATTACAAAACATAGGACAGAGAGAGAGATAGTAGATAGGTAGATTTTGAGATAGATGGATGGATGTGCGGTGGGCTAGAGGTGGAGCTCTCGCTCACAATCAGAGGCTGTGAGTTTGATCCTAGTAGAGACAGATATTTCTCTCTCTGGGCACACTGAGAATATATCTGCTGGGAAAAAACTCTGCATTGACAACAGGAAGGGCATCTGGCCAGTTAACACTCTGCTACCTCCATTCAGTTGCTTAGACTCCATCCCACAAGGGATTATGGAGTGATAGATAGATAAGATATGGATTAAGAAAGGGGCATTTTGATTCTGCATTTTAATGTTTAATTGGGATTATGCTGCTATACTTTAATCTATTATTTAGTATTTCTCATTTGGGGAAAATACTTTGTAAATTTATTATAAATATCATAACGTAATGTTTTGCATCTCAAAACTATGAGAAAGTGATCCATTTTTATATTAACTGACTTTTCTCAAAGCATAAAACTCTAGATATTTGTACCACATATTTGCAAATATTGCTCCTCTTTAAACAGCCAAAGGGGGTGGGGGGGATGACCACATTTGAGAAGAACAATTTAACACCCTTACAAATGAAACATTATACTGTAAGTTATATGGAACCTTTTTCCTCCCTCCAGAACGAGGAAGTAAGGTTCATTGAGAGTGAACTGGAGCATCAAAAACAGAAGTATTTTGAACTCCAGACTTTCACAAGAAGTTTGATACTTGCTGTGAAAACAGATGATAAAGATCAGCAGCAGGTAAGACTAAAGAAAAAGGAAACAACCTTTTGTCATCTTTTGCCTCTGCTGTGAAGATACAAGCAAATTTCAGTGGATCTCCCGGTTAGAACAATTCTCTGCCACTAACGATACACATGTAAATATATACACAGTGAGGATGTTGCCTCTGAATATTTCTCTAATATAGAGGTTGTTAATGTGGATTACAGAGATTGGGATGGGTTTATTTTATCTATTAAATATTTATGCCACCCATCTCCCTTAGAAGGTGACTTTACAAGTCATAAAAACAAGCCAAAATTGGTTAAACTATTGAAAGATTAAAATGACAAATATTATTAAAATACTAGCTGGATACCTGTGCTTCGGGACGAAACTATGTGATCGGGCTGTGCAGGAAAAATCTGATTCACTCCAGTTCAATTCGTTGGCTCAGTGGTGGTTGGTGATTGAAACAAATAAGGGAAACAGTTCCAGAGGTGGAAGGCATATACATTTGGTGAGGTATCGACGTTTAATACTGTAAGGAGCCCCAGACCGCTCCTGGGTGAAGGAGTGGAACGTCTGCCAGTTTGAACTGACAGACGGAATGTGAGACAACTGGCAGTTGGAACAGAGTTCTTTCAGGTGGGAGGGGGAGTAGAACTCCTTAGCTTCAGAGCATGTTAAATACTGTATAAAAAAATACTAATGATCTGATGGTCATTTCGAAAAAATCCTTTCTTAGCGAACACCTAGAAGCCAAGAGGAACATACCTGCCAAATTTCAAGTTTGTAAGCTTTACAGTTCTGGAGATTGCATGATAAGTGAGTGGTATATATATATATATATAAACATGATGTGTGAAATAAATGAATGAAGTGAATTTCACTGAATGAAGAACTTCAGAAATGCAACTCTTGACCTAGCATCAACAGAATCATCCTATCATTCAATCACTTCCCAATTTATCTTCCTGGGCTGAGTCCCTTTCTCTTGATGGGGGACACACACACACACATTAGTTGGTTGTTGTTTTTTTGCCTAGTTTGGATCTTGGAGCAGTTGAGACATGAACAGGTAATGCCAAGAATGAAAACAGAACAGAATAACAGAATTGGAAAGAACCTTAGATGTCTTCTAGTACAGTCCCCTGCTCAAGAAGGAGACCCTATAGCACTTCAGACAAGTGGCGGTCCAGTCTCTTCTTAAAAGCCTCCAATGACAAAGCACCCACAATTTCTGAAGGAAGCCTTCCACTGGTTAATGGTTGATGTGATAGGACCCCGAACTGACAAGAATAAATAGCAACTTTTCATGGGTTTTCATGTTCTTTGTCATGCAGGCACTTCTAGCCGATTTACCTCCAGAATTGGAAGAGATGGATTTCACCATACATCTCCAGAACCCGACGATACCTCATTCAGCTTGTCATCTTCATCCGAAAAAAATGCCTTGGACAGTTATGTTGATTTTTTTTTTTTTTTTTTGACAAAAGGAAAACCACACACAGTATAGTTTGTCTAATGTGTACGTTTTGAACCGATTACATTGGGTTAGCCCAATATCCTTAAATATGAAGGAAGACGTAGGGTGGGAAGGCCAATGAGTCAATTGTACATTGAGGGCATTTTGACAGTTTCTGCAAATTCAGAGTTTTGTTGTTGACAAATGTGAAAGCTACTTGAAGGCTGCTTCCGGCAGCTCTCCCTTGATGATGGTACCTTCATAATAACATGAACTTAATAATAAACCCTTGACCTAGGAGGGCACTGAGAATGGAAGAATAGTCGTGAATTCTGTTAATAACTTCCAAATGTTAATCCGTCAGTCCTGCAGTGTGATATTTTGCCTTTTCCTTGTTCTTTCCTCCTTCTCAGGTAGATGGACTGATCACTGGAAATTATAGGTTTCAGGAGATGAGTGGGGATAACTTGGGCCTTCATTCAAATGATGATCATTCTAACCAGGGATCAAACAAAGAAGTGTTGGTCTTTTTTTTTTTCTTTGTTCTGTATATAGCAGCAAATATCTTCTCTTCATTTTGGGATGATGAAATATCCTGGAATATTTTCATTACTGAAAAAAAAAAAGCAAATCTATTTATCTTAGCTCTAATAAATTATTTTGTGTATATCAGCAGGTGGAAATTCCAAACAAGCAAGGAAAAACACTTGACTCTTTTTATGTGCACAATTCAGAAAATACAAATTTCCAGTTGCACAGCCTTCCCCTTTAGTACACTGTAGAGATTGGTAGTAGTAATCCCGTCAAGCTGCGAAGATCCAGCATATATCCATGTCCGAAGTCTGGCAGATGATTGCGGCTTACTTACAAGTGACTGGTCCATGAGCCTCATTAAAAAAAAGATGAAAATGCGGAAATTGTTACTCAAGAGAAAGAAAAAAAAGCTTCATAAGTGGTGTGGGAAATGTTGATGAGAATTCCCTCGAAGGGGAAATATATTTCTGGACTTTTAATGAGGAGCAGTTACTTAGTCCATATACTTATTAAGATAATTGTGTTTTTTTAAACAAACAAACCAACCAGCTAGCTAACAAGCAAACACTAATTTATGGATTAGCTCCGAATAGGATTTAGCAAATGTACAACACATTTAGCAGCCAGGCTTAAAAGTTATTTTGATCAATTTGTTAGGCAATTAGTAGGCTGTGTAGACCTGAACTCGGTGAGAATATATTGGCGTTCTCCATCTTTGCTGTGTGCATCAAAATCCTCAGAATAACCTCTTAAGAGTCCAACGCATAATTTGACCATGGTCCTCTTTTTTCAACTACTGCTGGAAAGTTAAGATTAATGTTTTTAATCTTAAACTTTTTTTTTAGAATTTTGATCTAAAGTTATGTATGTTGTGTCTTAAATAGGATAATGAAAATGTTATTTACCGATTTGTATGCTTTGTTCTTTGGGATAGTATTTAACCGATCGATTAGGTGCTTGTCAAGTCCACGTTGATTTGATTCCTAGCGACCATGTAGGTAGGCTTTCTCCAGGCTGAGACGTCCTTGGTGTGTGGCCTTGAAGACACCTCAGTGGTGCAGTCACAAAAATGTAAGGTAGATAGAGATGCTCCATTGATGCCCCATAGCACTAACCTGGAAGGCACTGTTTTTACATTCAATGGAACTGCTGTGTAAGAAAATTGTCCTCCCTCTTGTAAAGTCCCCTTGTACGTTATTCTTAAATTCCAGCTCACAGCTTCACCCTAGCTGCCACCACCTCTCAGCCCTCTTCGTTCCTTTGCGTTTATCTCCCTGCTCTTTCTAGTCGCTCTTAAGAACGAAAAAGCACAGGAGAAGCAGGATCGCAACTCCTTTTAGCCAGAGGTGGTATTCAGTCGGTTTGGACTGGTTCGTCCAAACCGGTAGTAGAAATCGCGGATGGGCCCCTCGGTTCTATGCCGTCCTATTTAGGCAAGTTTTCAAGCCGTGTGTGTGTGTGTGCAAGCCGCACACATGATCCAAGCACGTACAGAAGGCCGAGTGCACATGTGAACGGGGTGCGGGTGAGCGAAGCACTCACGTTTGCGAAGCGGTAGGGAAAGTAAGTGGATGCCACCACTGCTTTTAGTGTTAGTAATTAGGGCATCTCTCGGAAACCTGACATTTAGCCTAAGAAGATCTTGCCACAGAGGAAAGGGTTTTTGTACATGTTTCAGAGGAGGAATTAAGAGATTTCTTCCCCCACCCTGTTTAATCGCACCTCTGGAGGCAAGTGAATGTACTCAACTATGAGCAAGGATGTGTTTCCTCTTTAATAAGGTAACAAGGGCGGTGGCATTGGGCACTGCTCTGCATCGAAATCCAATGCCAAAGAAGGCTGTATTCTTTTGGCCCACCGGAATTATGCAAATTGAGTTGACGGGATAATTGCGGCTTCTTGGGATTTTTTTCTTAATGCTACCCTCGTTTGCTTTCTCGGAAAGGAGTCAGGCCGATTCTGATGTTCCCCTACCTCCGAACACTGGGAAGCTCACGAAGCCACACCCCTCTCACGCTTCTGAGTTTTCAGCAAGCATTCCTTTAAAAAAAAAAAGTCCGTATAGCACAAATTAGCAGCAATAAAACTTAACTACCCGAGATTCTCAAGAAGCTGTTCTAGACTCGCTGTCACGTCACGTCTGCATGACCTGGCTTGCTTGTGGCTTGTTTCCGGAGTCCTAAAATGCAGCTTGAAGTGCTTGTTGTCCATATGAACAGTTGGCACTACATGCATTTTTTTTTAAAAAATGAATGTAAAAGATAGGAAGCAAACTAAGGGCATGCATGATAAAGCCAGCTTAATAGAGGAGGAAGGTTGTGATAGAGAGCTTGAAAGATCTGCAGATCTGAACTGCATGTGCTTAGAGTCAGAACCTGTTGTTTCAAATGCCATTTCTGTTTGCATTTGCTTAGTCAAACGCACTGCAACTGATGGTCATTGGGAGGAAAGGGGATGTCCTTAAAGCAGGGGTCTCCAACCTTGGCAACTTTAAGACTGGTGGACTTCAACTCCTAGAATTCCTCAGCCAGCTTTGCTGGCTGAGGAATTCTGGGAGTTGAAGTCCACCAGTCTTAAAGTTGCCAAGGTTGGAGATTCCCATCTTAAAGACCTCCATGATTATCTCAGGCAGTGTTTCTCAAGATGTGCGGATTGCTGTGCTGGCTGGGGAATTCTGGGTTGTTCATTTTGCAGCCCCCAAGGTTGAGAAACATTGATCTAAGCCAGGTGTGTCCAACCTATAGTTCACGGGCTACATGCGGCCCAGGACAGCTAGTAATGAGGCTCCCTCAGACTGTAAACTTTTAACATCGTTGTAAACTAGGTAACATCATCAATAGCACTGATGATTCATCAGATTAGGTTAACAGAGTTGGAAGGGACCTTGTAGGTCATTTAGTCCAACCTCTTCCGCCCCCCCCCTCCTGCCCAAGCAGGAGACCCTAGACCATGTTACCTAGTTTGGGTAATGAAACATCTTCAAGAAAACCAGTAAGAACCCCTCTTGGTCAACTTTGAACATTATTATGTGATTTATATATATTAACTACCGTATTTTTCAGAGTAGAAGATACACTTTTCCCCCTCCCCTAAGAGTGTGGGAGTATTGGTGCATCTTATACACCAAATACAGACATTTTTGGTCTCCTGAAGCCCTGTGCCCGCATCCCATTTTGGCAACAAATGGGCCTTATTTCACAAAAATGAAGGCGTTTTTGCCTCCCCCCGCCCATCCCTGCTGAAGCCTGCAGAATGCTCCAGGGGGCCAGGAAGGACAAAAACTTTTTTTTTCCTTACCTCTTCAAAATCTTGGTGCGTCTTATATACCGGTGTGTCTTATAGTCCTAAAAATACGGTATATTCTATATTTTCCTTGTGACCCAAGACAATTCGTCTTCACTCAATGTGGCCTCGGCAAGCCAATAGGCTGGACACCCGTGATTTAGGCACTTCCTGCGTTGCTTAGTCAAAGAGCAGCAATCCAGACATCATAAATGTTGGGTTTTAGTGGGAAATGCAAGCTGAACAGAGTTTTGGAAGAACTGAAAAGCTTATTTCATACAAAAGGATTGGGATTTTTTATTTTTTTTTTTTGTATTTTGTATTTAGCTACCTCGGATGTAGATGCCCATATTCCTAAGCTATAAAGATGCCTCTCAGCTTTGCAACAATTCCAGAAATTCTAACGGAAGGCTTATATGCTGTTTAGGCAAATTTTTGTGTGATTTTTACGTTATTTTTACCAGTAATTTGTGTAGCACTTTGGTTTGCATACACCTAGTTCCAACTTCATAGAGGGACACGGTGGCTCAGTGGCTAAGACACTGAACTTATTGATCAGAAAGATTGGCGGTTCGAATCCCTAGCGTTGCGTAACGGAGTGAGCTCCCGTTACTTGTCCCAGCTTCTGCCAACCTAGCAGTTTGAAAGCTGTAAAAATGCAAGTAGAAAAAATAGGAACCACCTTTGGTGGGAAAGTAACAGCGTTCCGTGCACCTTCACCATTTAGTCATGCCAGCCACATGACCATGGAGATGTCTTCAGACAGCGCTGGCTCTTCAGCTTTGAAACGGAGATGAGCACTGTCCCCTAAAGTTGGGAACGACCAGCACATATGTGCAAGGGGAACCTTTACCTTTTTAGTTCCAACTTCAAGACACTTATTTTGATTTTAAAGGCAGGACTCCGGCTAGTAAACACCTGGCCTCCAGAATACAATTCTGCAAATGATATCTTTTTTGTTTGTTTGTTTGTTTTAATAGCTTGCAGTTCCTTCCTGCTTGTGCATCCTTTGAGGCTGAATGTATGATCTGAGTCGACAGTGAAAATACTTGTCTTTTTAAAATGGATTTGTTGGAGAATGCGGCGCCTTTTGTCTCACGCTGAGATGTCTCACTGATGTGAGACTTCATTTGATGTTAAGGCTCATCAAATGATGAGAAGATGCGTTTTATTTATTGTCTGTAATTAAAATAATCCTTCCAGACCTCACAACGGTTCATAATAAAAATCACTGAACCTGTGTTTGAACTAGCTAGCCTGTATCCACTGGAACTGTAGCCTTTACAGGTTGTCCTTGACTTACGGCCATTTGTTTAGTGACCGCTCAAAGTTACGACAGCACTGAAACAAACTGAAAGTGACTTGTGACTACTTTTCACATTATGAATGTTGCCACCTCCCCCAAGGTCACGGGTTCCAAATTCAAACGTTTGGCCAACTGGTTCCTATTAATGACAGTTGCAGCGTCCCAGTGATCCCCTTTTGCGACCTTCAGCCAAGCAAAGTCAATGGGGAAGCCAGATTCACTTAACAACTGCGTGACTAGCTTCATAACCGCGGTGATTCGCTTAACAATTGTGGCTGGAAAGTTCAGAGAACGGGGCAAATCTCACTTAACAGCTGTCTCACACCTGAGAATAGCTGAGTTTGGATTCAATTGTCGTAAGTCAAGGACCGCCTGCATCATTTTCAAATCCAAAATGGGTCCGGTCCTTCGAGAAAGGTCTGGTCTGGCATTTTAAGCAGAAATTGTAAGGACCCCCCCCTTTTTTTTTTTTTTAACTTCACGATCTTTCATACCCCTTGTTTCTCTCCCTCTCTGAAGCTTTGGGACTTTATGGACACGAGGCTCTTGTGTATCTTTTAACAATTGCACTGAATGGAGATACCTTTCATAGAATCAGTTATTCCTCTGGGGGTAATGCAAGAAGTCTGCTTCCTTTTTCTCTGGTCGCTCGCTCATTGTTCTCCTTTTATTTAAAAAAAAAAAAGACAAAAGCAACAAAAGAAGACCGATGATACCTCTGCTTGGACCAGGAGGTTAAAACATTAAAAGTATATTGTACTTCATAATGTTCGTCTTGTATGTGTGTGAACATTGTTCAAGGTAATTTAACACTATTTTCAGGGAAAGGATTGAAACTGCATGTCGATGGAGATTCTCCATCTGCCAGGTCATGGTTGCCCCCAAAGGTGCTTTTTTCCAAAAGTCAAGTGGATTTTCTTGGTTTTGACAACGTTTCACTTCTCATCCAAGAAAATTCTTCAGTTCTTCAAATTCAATTCAAGGAGAGAAGCAGCCTAGAACTAAGGAGAAATTTCCCAACAGTGAAAACAATTAACCATTGGAACAACTTGCCTCCAGAAGTTGTGGGTGCTCCAACACTGGAGGTTTTTGAGAAGAGTTTGGACAACCATTTGTGTGAAATGGTATAGAGTTACTTGCCTAAGCAGGGGGATGGACTAGAAAACCTCTAAGATCCCTTCCAACAATTATTATCCTGTTATCTCTCTTTTGGAAAAAGCACCATTGGGACAGATTGAAACTTATGAATGGGTAAGTAATGGATTCCATTACTTACCTTTCTTTTAAAGCATGAATTCTGGTGTTGCCTTTTCATAGGAAAATCTTTATCATGGTTGCCAGGGGACATCAAACCTAAACCTTAATTACGTTTAAGTGTCATTTTGTTTGAAAAAAAAATGTGGGATGTCATAGACAAAAAGTAAATTCAGCAAATTCATTTTCTGGTATGTGACATATTTTACTGAATTATTTAATTTACATAACACTTAAAACACACATCTATACATACATTTTACAGGCTACCTCTGCTAAGTGATGCAACCTTGGGTGTGCACTAGATCAGGAATCTCCAAACTTGGCCATTTTAACATTTGTGGACTTCAGCACCCAGATTTCCCCAGGCAGCTAGCTAGGGTATTCTGGGAGTTGAAGTCCACACAAGTCTTTAAGTGGCCAATTTGGAGCCTCCTGCACTAGACTATAATGTGACCTCTTGGTACATTTGAAATGATCAAATAATTTCCAACTACTTGATAATTTCAGGTTTGGGAAGAAGGGAACGGGTCTTTTTTCTCCCAAATATTGTCGTCTTTTCCTTAAGTGGCTCTTTAATCTAATTTAACGTTAGCAATATTGATTGTAATATTGTTAGTAATTGATGGTTATACGAATGGGGAATTAGAAAGAAGCTTGGGAGCACTTTAGTTGTGTTGCCAAGTAAACATGGCGACATTGTGATGGAGCTCCCAGCTCAGTTCAGAAGAAAGCTGGGGTGTCGAAATGATTGGCAAACTTGCATTTCCATATAAAAGACTCTATGAAGGGGAAATATATTCTACAATAAAGGTACAGCTGACTGGGGGACGTTCCTTCAAGCGATCCATGAAGAGATGAATGAATGTTGTTGAGTTAGCCAAACCTTTTTAAACAAATGGACATAAGGCAATTGAAACATTCAATGTGGTTTTACAGAAATTCACATCAGATGTTCTTTGGGAAATAGAAATTTTCCCCCTGCATTAGAGATAACAAATTTAATATAATAATGAACCCAAACAATTAAAAATGTGTATATTAATAGCATTTCTATGTTCTGATTATCCTTTTAATTTCCCAGTATTTTATGGGGGGGGGATATTCAGGTGTTGAACAACCTCCAGAAACCAAATTAACTCTCCTTACTTCTTTAAAATATTAATATTTTAAATATTAAAATATTCGGGACATAGGTCTCAGGATAGATCATCCAAAAGGCACTTAGAAGGTAAACACGATACAATTTCCTGGAAAGAAACAGGAAAATGATTTACTTTCCCACTGAAAAAGCATTTGGCTTGGTCCTTTTGCTGCCTGAAATCATGCTTACATTGTGTTAACCCATCCACCATGATTTACAAATTGTGGGTTATGGTTTATTGGGTGAACCCATCACACATCTTGTCTTCAGTGAAGAGACTAAATAAGCTTAGAACGGAGTCAGCAACCTGCAACACTGGAGCCACATGTGGTTCTTTCATCCCTCTGCTGCAGCTCCCTGTCGCCAATCAGCTCCACAATTGATAGGTCTGTTGGTTAGGTTAGGTAGAGGAAAAAGGATGCCGCGCTAGGAGGAAACTCTATGGTGGGGGAACCGGACTTCCGGTTGGCAGAGAAAAATGATGCCGCGGTAGGACGAGACTCTATGGTGGGGGAACCGGACTTCTGTTCGGCTCCAGAATTGAACAGGGGGCTTCCGGTTAGGACCTTTGTAGGTGTTTGAGTATTTAAGGTTGGTTAACCCTGCCTTAGAATGAGTAGCTCACATTGGTGGAAATCACCAATTCAATTAGAAAAGAAGGCAGTTGAGTTCTTCTTTGACACGGCTGATCTAGGAACACAGTCCCTAAATCATTCCGATTTAAGTGGTTTTTGCAAGCACGGGTAAGGTTGTATCGTAGAACATTGCACAGAACGGTGGTTTGTTTTTCTCCATATATGCAAGCACTCAATTTAAGGCAAGTGTTTCTCAACCTTGAAAACTTTAAGATGGGTGGACTTCAACTTCCAGAGTCCTGGGAGTTGAAGCCCACCCATCTTAAAGTTGCCATGGTTGAGAAACACCAGTTTAAGACATTCCACTGCCCAGTGCATCCAGCACCCTATTCTTCTACTGTAACCTCATCAAACTGGCATGTTGAGTTTTTAAAGAGAACGATGTGTGGGGAAAATATGTATGTTCCTTGTTCCATTGGCAGAGTGCTGGCAACTGAACAGCTTTTTCAAAAAAATATTTGGCCAGTTGGATTAGTGGCAATTTACTGCATTTTCCACTTTTGTTTACAATAAAACGGAGATTATTATTTTTGTCCTCTTCTGCTTTTTTTTTGCTGCAATGCTGTTTTGTCAAAGGTTCTAGAATTCACCTGCTTCTAATCAGTGCATGGAAAGAGTGAAGCATGTAATATTTTAAAAAAAAACGTTTTAATGCTTTTGCGAGTGAACCTTTCACGAGGGACGTGGATTCTAAATTTCATAATTTCAAAGCAAGATGAATGCAAAATAAACAAAAGTTTTGGATCGAGTATGAATGCACTGTAAAATTTGCTGTGACTTGTAAGCTGGCAGCTCCATAAATGCTCCTAAACATTTGTCCGTCTGACCTTATCCGAAACCTCTCTTTAGAAGTTTCTCCGGCTTTTAGGGGATGGTAACATTTGGTTTAAAATTTTGTTTGATGCTTTGAAAATTTTTGAGTATCTTGTCTTTTTTTTATTAATATAAGCTGGTTTATTTAAAATGTGTCACTGAAATTGAAGGAATTAACAGAATGTACATTTGGCTAACTTGGGTGAATTTTGTGATTTAAAGCTGAATTTCTCTGTGAAACTCAGTGCTTATACTGCAGATTTAGAGTGTGTAAATGGCTACAGATTCTTATCTTGAGTACCTCCATTGTAACCCAGGATATGTGATCTTGGTTTATTGCTAAAAGGGACTCCACCCAATTGTACTGACCTTGTTTCTCTGTCTGTATGTGTCTGTGTGAATTGTACACACTCACATACACGCGTGCATACACAGACAACATATTTATAATCTTGTATAATTAAAATCCAGAACCACACAGAAAAAAAGATTGTTCACAAGAAACCGATTCAGCTATTTTTATATGAACTGTTGGTCTCTGCCTTAACTTTTTTTGTGAAAATTTTGTGCCATAGGATTTTTAACTTATCAACAGATAGCTTGAGAAGTTTGGTTTGAAAAAAAATAAAAATAAAAATGTGAATATTGGATTTGGGCTAATGGATACTTTCAAAGTTTCCTGTCTTCATTAAGGGTTCTGAAAATAAACACCCTGTAGAATTGCATGAGTTAATTTTCTTACTGTGTTTCTTCCCCCTCCCCATTTTTCAGGGAGGGATGGGTTGGGTGGGAGGGGAGAGATTGCATCCACACTGAAATGCATACTTTTAATAATTTCAGGAACTGTCAGTTTGTTTTCTGACTGCGTCAGTTATAGTTTGACAGACCCTTAATAAACTGAGTTGTAGTAGTACAACACTGTAAACTGTTAGGTCAACTTGGTTAAAGTGAAGGTATATCTCCCTTCGCTTAACTTTATCTACTCCATTCAATGATATTTGTCTACATCTACTAGATCTAAAACACTGGAGAAATTCAATAAAGGATAAGTAAGTTGATTTCCTATATTAAGTTTCCAGTTTCTGTTTTCGTAACCAACGATTTAGAAAGATTTACTCTTGTTACTCAAGCTTGATTTCATGTTATTGAAGTCAACTCTAAGGATAGTAACATATGCTCTCTCACTTTGCATTCAAACCCTACCATGTTTGGCCTTCTGCTTACCTGTTCTTACCTGATGCGGTGGCTCAGAGGATAAGACACTGATCTTGTCGATCAGAAAGGTTGGCATTTCAGCGGTTTGAATCCCTTGTGCTGCAGAACGGAGTGAGCTCCCGTTACTTGTCCCAGCTTCTGCCAACCTAGCCATTCGAAAGCACATAAAAATGCAAGTAGAAAAAAAGGGACCATCTTTGGTGGGACGGTAGCAGCGTTTGTGTGCCTTCGACATTTAGTCATGTTGACCACATGACCACAGAGACGTCTTCAGACAGTGCTGGCTCTTCGGCTTTGGAACGGAGATGAGTACTGCCCCCTAGAGTTGGGAACAACTAGCACATATGTGCGAGGGGAACCTTTACCTTACCTGTTCTATATATTAGCCCAAACTACCGGTAGTTACTAAATGTTAGCTCCATTCACATATTGCACTAGGGCAATTTTGTTTTGGGGTGAAAGACAGACAGAAACATTATTGTGGTCATTGATCAGTAAAAATACCTTCAATAAAATAAAGCAAAGGTAAATCCTAACATCAAAGACTGCAGGCAGCCTTTTGTGGGTGAAGCTTACACATAATGTGGTAAAATTGTGGAATTTATAGACAAAATAGATTTGTTCTGGTTGTTTTGGGGTGTTATGTGATTTTAAAACAATGGTTTATAGCTTATTGTAATGTATAAACTTTGGCATTGCAGCTCAAACAGGCAAAGTTAAAATAGAACATGGATTAATATGAATGTCCATTCTATTAATTATAATGATGTTTTCATTTAAAAAGAAGAAGTGATTGCAGTATTCATCACAGAAAGTGAATTTGTCATTTTTATACAAACACTTGCCTAGTCAACAGATACAGTAGATAATTAGGGGACTTGTCTAGCTCTGGCTGAGAATAATGTGTGAACCAAGCAATTATGCTTTAAGCATTTATGTGCAAGCCATATGATGCTGTTTTTTTCCTTTTAACTAAAGAGTAAGCAAAAATAACAACACCCAAACCTGGCTTAAAATCTCGTTTGAGTTCAGCCATCTTCCTCTAAAGGTTCCCCTCGCACATAAGTGCTTGTCGTTCCTGACTCTAGGGGGCGGTGCTCATCTCCTTTTCAAAGCCGAAGAGCCAGCGCTGTCCAAAGACGCTGTCTTTGGTCATGTGGCCAGGCTGACTAAACGCCAAAGGCGCATGGAACACTGTTACCTTCCCATCAAAGGTGGCTCCTATTTTTCTACTTGCGTTTTTTACATGCTTTCGAACCGCTAGGTTGGCAGAAGCTGGGACAAGTAACGGGAGCTCATTCTGTTACGCGGTGATGGGGATTTGAACCACCGAACTGCCGACCTTTCTGATCGACAAGCTGAGTGTCTTAGCCACTGAGCCACCACATCCTCTTGTAGAGTCTTCCTCTACAAGAATGAATTAACAACTTTGTTTAATTATTTGTTGTTGGGTATCAAAACTGTGACCCAGCAGCCTGTAAAAATGAACTTGGGTCCTGTCTATAGAGGAAAAGGTTGGAGAACAGCATATGTTGCCAGTTCACTTAAATAAAAATTGCTAATAGCTTTTTCTCTCGATGACTTCTATAATGGTTGTTATGTAGGCAGCAGAGAATTCGTTCTGTAGCTGAAGAAGGGTTATTGATCGCTCACTTCCAGACCACGGGTGTCCTATCCTGCTGATTCAATTACTCAAATGTCTTGCCAGTTAATGAGGATGCAAAAATGCAGCTATCCTGTGATGAGGGTGAATCGGGCATTGGGCTATAACAAAGCTGTAAAAACAAAATGACATTTTTTTTATTCAGTCATCCTGATTCAGTCCTTTAGAGTTGATTGTTATAAAATGAATTTATTCAGTCCTTCATTCCTCTGTTAATTTTTTTTTTATTCAGTCATCTTTATTCACAGGCACAAACACACACAAATTGAAGAATGATAACGAATCAGCAGGAAGCCAAAACCATCCTAATTTTGCCACCTTATGTGTAAGATTCAATATTTAAGATTGAGTTGATTTTGAGAATACTGTGTGCGTGTTCAGAGCTATTAACAGTCCGCTTGGTGAGGTAAATTGCAGCTCACAAGAGCTGATAATAATAGTAGTTCACCGAGAAAAGTGTCTTTAGATTCCGGTGTTTTAATCCTGGGCTGAGTCCTTTTACGAAGACCCAGAATTGGAGTCCTGAACTTTGAGAGATCTGAAAAGCTGTCCAAATGATGTTTGAACCCTAACGAGAGAGCTGCTATGTTTAATAAACCATGTTTAATGCTCTGAATTGAAGCTGAGTTTGGCTTCTTCCGTGTTCGCATATTTTTATTTCCATTTTCATAACATACAATCACATGTATACTATACAAAGCCAGTATCATATAGTATTAAATAATGATTACATCAGTTCCTCTTGTCCTATTTACTCATATTTGCATGCTTTCAAACTACTAGGTTAGCGGGAGCTGGGGCAAAGACGGGATCTCCCCCCATCACGTGGCATTCAGATCTCAAACCTGAACTGTCAGCTTTCCAGCCAGAAGCTCAGCATCTTAACCATTGAGCCACCATGCCGTCTGTACTTTGGACAGTGCTGAGAAGAACATAATACAACCTCATCAATTGTCTGTAAATTGAAGTCCAGCCAACTAAAGTTGCCGAAGTTGAAAAATCCTGCTTCCATCCTCAAAAGAGAGTGTGAGGGTTCCATCGGACGCCCTAATTAAATCATGAGCCTCAAGCTAAGCTTCAAAAGAAATCCAGTTATTTATTAGGAGCGCCATGTTGACACGTATCCAAGTGTAGCCAACTCTGACCCCACATAATTTATGGCGCAATTATGACCCTGTTTCCCCCTCCCCCCAGAGTGTCATCAGTCACATTTGCCAACGGAGCAATTTTGCGAGTTGTAATGATCACTCCCTTCCGGCCTCTGTGGGTAACCCTGGGAGACAGCCTTGGGAAAGATATATCTGGAAAGTGCTTCTGTTTATGGCTGCTTTGTCAGTTTCCCATCTCCCTTGCTTATGACAACTTGAGAGCAGGCCAGGGATGCTTTGTAAGTTGACAGAGAGTGCAAAAGGACTTTTCTTCAAAGGATGTTTTGTTTCAGATGAAAGGAGGTCCATCTTCTTTATCTCTCACCTCTTGAAGATCTACCGTATTCTCATTTGCCTCCTGGAAGCAAACCAGCCATGCCAGCATGGAAACGAGAATGTGCTATGACTGTCTTGATGCATCATATCTAAGGCAGGTTTGATCTAAACTACTTTCACATGAGCAGACAGGAACAAGATATAACCCCTCCCTGTTTCAAGAAGGTTAATAAAATCCATGCAAAAGAAGCCCTTGGCATCATTTTGAAAATCAGTTTTTTTTTCATATCTCTGCTTGCTTGCTT
Organism: Thamnophis elegans; assembly: GCF_009769535.1. Taxonomy (NCBI): domain Eukaryota; kingdom Metazoa; phylum Chordata; class Lepidosauria; order Squamata; family Natricidae; genus Thamnophis; species Thamnophis elegans. The sequence continues at coordinate 44,658,601 of NC_045552.1, read as the reverse complement.
GCTCATCAATACAACAAGAAGGATCCTTTTAGCCTCACTGTATCTTTGCCAATTGTCGCTGCTTGTGTTGGGCCAAGTTGGAAACCTTAGCGCTGCAGTTGCAATTACTGGCACCCTCCAACTCTAGAAACTGTTAATTAGCAGTATCGACACCAGGGTGAATCAGGAAAGCTAGCTCGGAGTCCTTGCTACGTGAGATTTGCAATATTGATGGAGCTATTAGCAGCCTGCTAAAGGGGCATGAAAAGCTCCGAAACACTTGAGGACAGGGCAACAATCAATGGGTGGAAAGCTTGTTCAAGAGAAGTCCAGCCTGGAATAAGGAGAAATTTCCTGGCGGTAAGAATGATTAATCAATGGAACAACTTGCTTTCCAGAGAGGTGAATGGTCCATCATTAGAGGTTCTCAAGAAGTAAAATTGGACAATCATTTGTCGAGATGGTATAATGTTTCTTGCCTTGGGCAGTGGGGTTGTACTAGAAAACCTCCAAGATGTCTTCCAGCCGTATGTTCTAATACTGAGCTGAAATCTCAGTAAACCAGATAGTATCTACAAGGCCACACCAGTGGTGAAATTCAAACTTCTTTACTACTGGTTCTGTGGGCGTAGCTTGGTGGGCATGGCAGGGGAAGGATACTGCAAAATTTCCATTCCCACCCCACTCTGGGGCCAGCCAGAGGTGGTATTTGCCGGTTCGCTGAACTACTCAAAATTTCCACTACTGGTTCTCCAGAACCTGCTGAATTTCACCACTGGACCAAGTCATAAATGAGCCGTGGTGGCGCAGTGGTTAGAATGCAGTACTGCAGACTACTTCTGCTGCCTGACGGCTGCCTGTAGTTTGACAGTTCAAATCTCACCAGGCACAAGTTACTCAGCCTTCCATCCTTCCCAGGTGGGTAAAATGAGGGCCCAGATTGTTGGGGGCGATAGGCTGAGTCTGTAAATCGCTTACAGTGAGACATCAGTGAGACAGACGAACAGCTGGAGACTGTTTCCAATGTGCGCATGCACAGAGTTGCCAGACTCTAAAGAACAGGGAGTAAGGCCAGAGATGAACGACGAATGGCCTCTCCTAGAGGAAATAAAAGAACGAAATGGGAGTGGAGTTTGCAGGAGACAGTTAGTTCGCTTAATTGGTTCCTGACTCTCCGAGACTCCTTTCTAATTCTGCAGATATCGGCCTGGCAGCTCTCCAAGCCAGATAAGGTCTGTGACTGTAAATCCTCCCTTGAAAGACTTTGCTTGATGTGAATGAGCAGAATTCATAGTAAATTAACAAAAGGGGTTTATGTTGGGACAAGGAGTTTGCTTCATGCTCTTGGGAAGCCTCGGTCAAAACAACTTTAAGACTTGTGGACTTCCACAAGTCTTAAAGTTGTCAAGGTTGGAGAACCCTGATATAGTGGACTGCTGCTTGTCTCTTTTGTGCAATATGAACACAAAACCGGTTTGCCAATTCATTATCAGTAAATGGAAAAACCAACCATTCATGGCTGAGGATTTCTTTTGTAATCTTGCCTGCATCCTTTCTGAATCAATAGACTAAACACAAAGACAAAAAGATAAAAAGTGTGCTTTTAAAAAAAACAAAACAAAAATTCACAAAAATTAAAAGCAATAATTGGGCATTAAAACCCCAAATGAAATCTCTCATGATACTAAAATTCTATAATAATGGCATAAAGATTTTCGGGTCTCTGCTGCGCATGGGCAGGAGGGGGATACAGGAGACATGCACGCATGCAAGGCGGTTGCATGCACAGGTGTGGGTCGCATGTGCATGCATGGAGGATGGGGGGTCACATGCTCGTGTGCAGGGATTGTGGGGTCGCACGGGCATGTGTGGGTGGCGGGGCTGGGGGTGCATTGCATTATGCGTGCATTATGTTTTGGCACACGGAGACAAAAAGATTAGCCATCACTGACATAGGCTTTCCTGCCAAAGCAGGGGGTTGGACCAGAAGACCTCCAAGGTCCCTTCCAACTCTGTGATTCTGTGAATTTGTGGAGTATTGTTGTTAACGCCCTCGCAGAGAAGTGTGCTACGAAAAGGATCCCACTGTCAATGTTAGAAGATTGATCTGATTTGATAGAACTGCACCTCTTTGATCGACTCTCCTCTCAAGCCAGCATCTTCAACTTTGGAAGCCCTGGAGCTAGCTAGCCGTGTGAAGTTTAACCAAATAAAATGGGTTCTTACGAATTAAATGTTTTTTTAGAAATAGAGAATGTGTGAAAAGCCAGGAAAGGACTTTTCTTGGGGGTGGGGGAGTAGAAACGGAAGCATGACCTGTCTTTTTAAAAGGTGGAGAATTTTTTTTCCCTTGGAAGGAAAGATAATGTCTAAACTCATGCTTTGTGTAATACGTGCTATTGTACTGACATCTGGTGGCAAACAAAAAAAAGAACTAAGATGAAGAAGAAAAAATAGCTGGTTAAAAGGCGGCATTCCCATGTTTTCCCCACCTGGTTTTCATTTTCCTGGTTTATGCATTCAACCATGCTCATAACATAGCTTTGTGCATCATCTGATTTCACAAGGAAACAAATCGCCCCGGGATTTGGTCTTTCCATCTATTGAATGGACAGTAGAGCCTTCCTCAATTCCAAAATATCAAGAGAATAGAATAGAATGGAATGGAATGGAATAGGATAGAATAACAGAGTTGGAAGGGTCCTTGGAGGTCTTCTAGTCCAACCCTCTTCTTAGGCAGGAAACCCTTCACTACTTCAGACAAATGGTTATCCAACATCTTAAAAACTTCCCGTGTTGGAGCATTCACAACTTCTGGAGGAAATTTATTCCACTGATTAATTATTCTAACTGTGAGGAAATTTCTCCTTAGTTCTAAATTGCTTGTCCCCTTGGTTAGTTTCCACCCATTGCTTCTTGTCCTGCCCTCAGGTACCTTGGAGAATAGTTTGACTCCCTCTTCTTTGTGGCAACCCCTGAGATATTGGAACACTGCTATCATGTGTCCCCTAGTCCTTCTTTTCATTAAATTAGACATACCCAATTCCTACAACTGTTCTTTATATGTTTTAGCCTGCAGTCCCCTAATCATCTTTGTTGCTCTTCTCTGCACACTTTCTAAAGTCTCAACATCTTTTTTATATCGTGGTGGCCAAAACTAGATGCACTATTCCAAGCGTAGCCAAAGATGATCGCCCCAAAGATAATTTTTGGAAAGTCAGTCTCTCTCTCTCCCTCCCTCTCTCTCTCTCTCTCTCTCTCTCCCTCCCTCCCTCCCTCCCTCCCTCCCTCCCTCTCAGTCAGTCATAAGTCTTGGTTCCTGGTGATAGCCTGGACCAGGTTCTACATATTCAAAAGTGGATTTTCCTTGATTTTTTCTTCCTAGGGTTGAGAGAGGGGGATGGGCTCAGGTTCACCCAGTTGTCTTGGTGTCTAAGGTGAGACTAGAACTCTCATTCTCTCAGTTGCTGGCAGATGCCTAAACCACTACACCAAACTGGCTGGCACCCAAAAAACTTACTTTCAACCCTAATGATGGAAGGGTGTTCTTCTTGGCACCTGTTGAGGCAGGTTTTAAGAAGAATTAAACTCAATCTACGATCAAAGGGAATTTAGGAGGGATAACCAAGTAGCCTCCATTATATACCTTACTATTTGCTTACCTGCCGGAACACTTACTTAACCTTGGCTGACATAGGAAACCAGACTAAGATAGAACCTATAATTACCTGGGTGGGAAAATTCCAGGAAATTCCAGAGTTGTACATAGATCCTTTTTTAATCGTTGATAATGTACAGGACAAATTAAAGTAAGTCCATTGTCTCTTCTCATTCATTTAAAATGGTGGTCGTGCAGGGCCTTTTTTTCCCCCCCCATGGTTTTGATTTGATTGTCGGAAGGTTCAAGCAGCCACTTTATGAATAACTTGGTTTTTGTAAATGGAATAGGCCAGGGGTCATCAACCTTAAATACTCAAAGGGCCACAAAGGTCCTAACTGGAAGTCGTCCCCCCACTCAATTCTGGAGACGACCGGAAGTCCAGTTCCGCAACCATAGAGTCTCCTCCTAGTATGGCATCCTTTTTCCTCTACCTGTCCTAACTGAAAGCCCTATCAATTGTGGAGCTGACTGGCAACAGGGAGCCGCAGCAGAGGATGAAAGAGCCACATGCGGCTCCAGAGTTGCAGGTTGCTGACTCCGTTCTAAGCTTATTTAGTCTCTTCACTGAAGACAAGATGTGTGATGGGCTCACCCAATAAACCATAAACCACAATTTGTAAATCATGGTGGATGGGTTAACACAATGTAAGCATGATTTGAGGCAGCAAAAGGAGCAAGCCACATGCTTTTTCAGTGGGAAAGTAAATCGTTTTCCTGTTTCTTTGCAGGAAACGGTATTGTGTTCACCTTGCCAACTCCTGGAATAGGCTGAATTATCAGGTGTACAACTGGAAATACATAAGCTTGGAAGCTAAATGCCATAATGAAGAAAGTTAATTAATCCCTGGAGACTTTCAAGAAGAGGTTGGAGTGCCATTTGTCAGAAATGGTGTAGGGTCTCCTGCTTGGGTGAGGGGGGGGTTGGACTAGACGACCTTCACCATCCTATGATACCTCACCCTCACTATGTTTATGGGTCTGAAGATGAAATGCATGGACCAACATGTGAGATTAAAAATGGTGAGGGATAGTCATTTATCCATTGTGGACTCAGGAAAGTCAAAGGTATTGATGTTAATGTCAGGCAAAGTTGGTTTTCTAGGGAACCATCTTTGGGGAGAAGCATCAGAGAAGATGTGCCCTAGCGCAGAAAGAAGAAATGTGAGTGTAGATAATTTGTGTGAGAGTGTGCTGGCATGTCCAATGTGGGTGGCCCTGCTCAGTGCTGACACACAACGAAAGCCTGACTAGAACAAATGTGACACTCACACTACAAATGCTTGCATTGTTTAAGTTGTAGGCAGAGTAAAAACGATATTTGTAATGTGGGGGATACTGAATAAACCATTATACTTTCTATCATTAACCATTTGGAGTGCCTTCGTCAAGAGACGTGCACGGAAATGCATTCAAAAGGATAAAATAGCAAGTGTCACATTCTCAGTGTCTAATTTTAAGCCGTTCCAATCCATAATATTGATGACGACTTCCTCCTCCTCCTTATCTTCCTCCTCTTCCTCCTCTTCCTCCTCCTTCTTCCCCTCCTCCTCCTCCTCCTCCTCCTCCTCCTTCTTCTTCTCCTCCTCCTCCTCCTCTTCCTCCTCCTCCTCCTCCTGTTCTAAAAAGGAGCAAGAGCTGTGTGCAAAGCATGAATCATACACACATTCCCATCTGTACTATAAACATGTTGGGATAATTCTGCCAAATATTTCTTGTTGAATTTAGGCTTCTTTCCTGTGCACAAATCCCTCTGCTTGTTCTAATTCTGCCAACTGTTTCATTCAGCTAGTCCGCTCCTTTTTCCCCCTACAACCTACAGCTAAAATAACTTACCTTTGTTTCCATGACGGATGTCATCTTGTAATAAACCTTGCTTCTAAAGATCTGAAAGATAATCATCTGGTGGATTATCCAATTTTCCTTCATAATCCTCCTCTAAAATAAACCTATCCACCCATGTATATGATGTAGTGGAACTAAGCAACCTTTATAATGGAAGGTGTGCAGAGACAATTAAAGTAAGATGGATAGTCCATTATCTCCCAGAACTCTAAACCCACCAGAGATCACTGTCCTATGATTGCCCCATGAGGAGTAGCTGTCCAGAGCAGAGATGTTAAAATCAAGGCCCTGGGCCCAGATCCGGCCCATGGGATGCTTAGATCCAGGGCTGAAATTCAGCAGGTTCTGACAGGTTCTGGGGAACCGGTAGTGGAAATTTTGAGTAGTTCAGAGAACCAGCAAATACTACCTCTGGCTGGCCCCAGAGTCAAGTGGGAATGGGGATTTTGCAATATCCTTCCCCCAGGAATGGTGAGGGAATGGGGATTTTGCAGTATCCTTCCCCTAGAGTGGGGAGGGAATGTAGATTTTGCAGTATCCTTCCCCTAGAGTGGGGAGGGAATGTAGATTTTGCAGTATACTTCCCCTAGAGTGGGGAGGGAATAGAGATTTTGCAGTATCCTTCCCCTAGAGTGGGGAGGGAATGGAGATTTTGCAGTATCCTCCTAATATGGAATCCTTTTTCCCCTACCCGTCCTAACTGAAAGCCCTATGAATTTTGGAGCCGACCAGCAACAGGGAGCCGCAGCAGAGGGATGAAAGACCCACATGCAGCTCCAGAGCCATGGATTGCCAACTCCTGGAATAGGCTGAATTATCAGGTGTGCAATTGGAAATGCATAAGCTTGGAAGCTAAATGCCATAATGAAGGAAGTTAATCCCTGGAGGCTTCCAAGAAGAGATTGGACTGCCATTTGTCAGAAATGGTATAGGGTGCTTGGACAGCGGGGTTGGAGTAGATGACCTTCACCATCCTATGATATCGCACTACAGAAACCAGGAGCACCACTCAGGTGACCCTGAGGACACCAATAAACCTCCAAGTGCTTCAAAGACTCTCTAAAAGGTTGCAAATGACAGCTGTCTGCAAGGAATATAAATCCTTCCATTCCCCACTATCCTGTCAGAACTGAAGAAGCTTCTTGGATGACAAGCGAAATGTCTTCAAAAGAAAAAACAAAGTCCAGTTGCCTCCTGAAAAAAGCACCTTTGGGGACAACCATGACCTGGATGACTGAGAATCTCTGAAGACTTTTAGCTAAACGATTTGGAATGAACACTTTGGAATGGTGCGAGAATAGGGATTTTGCAGTATCCTTCCCCTAGAGTGGGGAGGGACTGGAGATTTTGCAGTATCCTCCTAGTATGGAATCCTTTTTCCTCTACCCGTCCTAACTGAAAGCCCTATGAATTGTGGAGTCAACCAGCAACAGGGAGCTGCAGCAGAGGGATGAAAGAGCCACATGCAGCTCCAGAGCCATGGATCATCCTATGATATCGCACTATAGGAACCATTTGCACCACTCAGGTGACCCTGAGGACACAGATAAACCTCCAAGTGCTTCAAAGACCCTCTAAAAGGATGCAAATGACCAGATGTCTGCAAGGAATATGAATCCTTCCATTCCCCACCATCCAGTCAGAGCTAAAAGTCTTCACAAGGAAAGAGAAAGTAAGTTGCCTCCTGAAAAAGCACTTTTGGGACAACCATGACCTGGATGACTGAGAATCTCTACAGACTTTTAGAGGACCCTACTCCCTGCTTAAGTACTAGATACTAATAGTTTTCTCATCATCACGGCTTGTCCAGATCATATTTTTCTATCACTGCTCTTATGTCCTTCGGGATTGGGCGGCCTATAAATTTATTATTATTATTATTATTATTATTATTATTATTATTATTGTTGTTGTTGTTGTTGTTGTTGTACAATTGTATCACAGCGGCCAGTTGTTTCGCCGGATTTGGCATTGGTTACTAGTCGGGCCCCACCCAGGGGCCTAGGACGTCGTAACGTATTTTCGTAATATGCGTGCAGATCCAAGCAGTGCGGCTTTTTGCATTTGACTGATGGTGATTTTGTCAATTTTTAACTGTTTTAAATGTAATTCCAGTGCTTTTGGAATAGTACCCAGTGTGCCAATTACCACTGGAATTACCACTGCTGGTTTGTGCCATAGTCATTGAATTTCGATTTTTAAGTCCTGGTATCTTGCGATTTTTTCATGTTCCTTCTCGGCGACCCTGCTATCACCTGGTATTGCGATGTCTATGATTGTGACCTTATTTTTCTCAACCAGTGTGATGTCTGGTGTATTATGCGCCAGTATTTTGTCGGTTTGTATACGGAAATCCCACAAGATCTTGACCATCTGATTTTCGGTGACTTTTTCAGGCTGATGTTCCCACCAGTTTGTTGCTGTTTTAATATTATAATTTTTGCACAAATTCCAATGGATCATTTGTGCTACTGAATTGTGCCGCAATTTATAATCAGTCTGCGCGATTTTTTTACAGCAGCTGAGTATGTGATCAACAGTTTCATCAGCTTCTTTGCAAAGTCTGCATTTGGCATCATCAGAGGATTTTTCGATTTTGGCCTTAATGGCATTTGTGCGGATAGCTTGTTCTTGCGCAGCCAGGATTAGTGACTCTGTTTCTTTCTTTAATGTACCTGTTTTTAACCATAACCAAGTTTGTTCACTGTCCACTTTATCTTTTATTTTTTCCAGAAATTGACCATGCAGTGCTTTGTTCTGCCAACTCTCCATTCTTGATTTTATCACATCTTTTCTGTATTCTTGTTTTGTCTGTTGGGCCTTCAGTAGATTTTTGTTCTTTACTTCGATTAATAGATGTTCTTGAGTGTCTTTTAAATAATCAGCCAGTGCGGACTTCCTGGGAGGAGCTTACTGGTGGAAGCAGCAAAAAATCAGCTGCCTCCGAATTCCTGGCTACGTACCTGATTAGAGGATCTTCCATCTGACGTCTTATCAGGTTTTCTTATCCTTCAGGCAAGAGGGAAAGAAGAAACTGTTTTGCTGGCAAATGCTCTTCGATTTTTGCAGCTTTTGTGCTTGCAAGGAAAGGGGGACTAGCCCAAGGCAGAACGGCTGTCCGTGCTGGGAACTTCAAACTGCCTTGTGCAGGACAAAGTAGGTCTCTCCCACTCTGCTCTAAGTTTTGTTTGATTTAATCTTATCACGAGCTGAATCCGTTTACTGCGAGGACAATAATTGCTTATCAACATTTTAGCTTCTTCTCTTTTTCTCCTCCGAAAAATTATTTACTCAGAGGCTTTTAAAATGGCGCCGAGCAGGCTGGTTTCTCCGGTAATAACGAACACTTTTTGCTAATTCTCACAAGACTTCAAAAGAATTCAAAACAAAAGAGATAGCTTATCACATGTTTTGGTTTCACAATAGAAGAATTTTACTCCTTCATTAACTTTGCTTATTTGGAAGTTAAATGGTGATGAATCTGTTGAACGGTCTTGTTACAATGTTTACTCACTGAAACTTTTGCCAAGCCTTAAACTTCAAAATAAAAGCCTCTTTACTTAAAGCTGCATATTTAGGCAATAGAGTTTTATTAACTGCAGGCAGACAAATTTTGAAATGGCCTCAAAACCAAATATTAACTTGAAGTCGTCACCCTCTACTTCCAGGGGCACATCCTCAGTGCCTGGTACAAAGCTGCAGCCTCCGCTTCCTACGCCCCCTGCTGGGGATGTGTTAACGAAAGAATTTTTTCTGAGTAATCTAAGCGAGGCTCTTAATGCACAGACAATTAAAATGGAAGATAAATTTAGAGATAATAGAGAGGAGAGAAAAGAGGAAATAAAAGAAATGAAAGAAGAAATTAAAAGTGAAATTAAAAGTGAAATAAAAGGACTTAAACAGGAGTTGTATGAGAAATTTGAGGCTAAGGTTGATAAAATTAGAGACGACATGCTGAGTCTTGTAACTGTATTAACAGAACATATTTCTGGAGTGGAAGATACTCTAGAGGTTCTTAATGATGCCAATGCTAACTTGACATTGAAAACAGAGGTGGTGGAACAAAAAGTGGAAAATGCTGAAAAAGAAATTATTATGATACAGTACCGACAAATGGAGTTCGCATTAAGAGTAAGGGGGCTGCGTGAGGAGAAACAGGAGAACCTGAAACAGATCCTATCGGAAGCTTTTGACCGCCTGATGGGAAGACCAGGGACCAACCAAGGCTGGCAAATTGACAAAGCTTACCGCGTTAACTCCTGGCTGGCAAAGCAGAAGCAGCTTCCTCGAGACATCGTTATATATTTTACTACAAGAGAGTTCAGAAATATGGTACTGCAAGCGTCTTATAACACTAAGCTTCAAATTGGCGGTCAAGACCTGGCTGTTTTGAAAGAGATACCACCTCAAATGTTAAGAGCCAGAAGAGACTACGCTTTTTTGGTCGAAGAACTCAGAAATCGTCAGATACAGTATAGATGGGATGCACCATTTGGCATCATATTTACATTTGATAAGCAAAGGTACCGCCTCAACTCTGTATGGAAAGCCCGAGATTTTTATTATAATATATTGAAGGCCGGACACCCTGCACCATCTGGACCTAGAGAAAGACCACAAGAAGGACAGGATAGACAGCAAACTACACAACCACCAGACAAGATGGAGCATCTCTCTTCTCTAGAAGTGCAAGGTGCTATGGAACCAAGACCTAGCCGCATGACTACTAGACGTATGGAGAAACAAGCTAAGAGGCAACAGCATCAACAATCATCGGCCATCGATCAAGGAACTACAACAACAAATCTGGAAGCAGTGGGAGGAGCTAGACCTAAGGTTAAACAGGCCGTGCAGGAAGCTCTAAAAATGCTTCAACCAACCAAAGATGACAACTAAGATTTTAACATGGAATGTCAACGGACTGAACTCTCCACAGAAGAGGAAGAAAATATTTCATTATCTTAAACAGTTTAAGAACGATGTAATTTGTTTGCAAGAAACTCATATCAAGTCAACTGATCAAAAATATTTGATCAACTCAAAACTTGGTCAACATTTTGCAGCTTCTGCTATGGAAAAGAAGAATGGTATAGTTGTATACTTAAGAAAAGATATGAAAGCTGAATTAATAGAAGCAGATCCCTTCGGAAGATATATTGCTTTAGACTTAATCTTAGAAGGGAAAAAGACATTACTTTTGGGAATTTATGCTCCCAATCAACAGCAAGATAGATTCTATAGAAATCTTCATGCTAAATTAGTACAGTGGGACTATAGTTCCTGTATACTATTGGGTGACTGGAATGGAGTGATAGACACTAAGAGAGATAAGAAGATTTCCCGCCTAAATACCAAGATGCGAGCAAAGTTACCCAAATCTTTCTTTGACATTATGGATGATTTTGAATTGAGAGATATCTGGCGAGAAAGAAATGCAGAGGAATATGACTTCACTTTCTTCTCGGACAGGCATCAATCCCTTTCAAGGATCGATTTTATTCTAACCACTAATGATTTGCTTTCTAGGGTCAAGAAAACAAAGATTGCAGCTAGAGTCCTTTCGGACCATAACCCAGTTTGGATGGAGTTGGGAAGGGTAGTGCAGGCAAGAAGGTTTTGGAGACTGAATGAAAATTTATTTAGATATGAAAACTATATTAATGATTGTAAAAAATTACTATCTGAATATTTTGTTTTGAATATGAATAAGGGTACATCTATGGAATTTGTATGGGATGCAAGCAAAGCGTATATGAGAGGAGTTTTGATGAATATAAATAAAACACATAGAAATAAGCAAGGGCTAAAACGAACAGAACTGGAAGAGGAAATTAAGAGAAAAGAGCTGGAGTTAACAAGGATTTTTAACCATAACCAAGTTTGTTCACTGTCCACTTTATCTTTTATTTTTTCCAGAAATTGACCATGCAGTGCTTTGTTCTGCCAACTCTCCATTCTTGATTTTATCACATCTTTTCTGTATTCTTGTTTTGTCTGTTGGGCCTTCAGTAGATTTTTGTTCTTTACTTCGATTAATAGATGTTCTTGAGTGTCTTTTAAATAATCAGCCAGTGCATGTTTTTCTTCTTCAACTGTTTGCTTCACTTGTAATAATCCTCTGCCACCTGATTTTCGGGGCAGATATAGTCTATCAGTATCACCACGTGGATGTAAACTGTAGTGCATTGTCATTAGTTTCCTGGTTTTTCGGTCCAAAAGGTCCAAATCAGCTTGTGTCCAGTTAACTATGCCAGCTGTGTATCTTATAACTGGTATTGCCCAGGTATTTATGGCCTTGATTGTATTTCCACCATTCAATTTAGATTTCAAAATTTTCCTAACTCTGCTGGTGTACTCTCGCCTGACAATAGTTTTTACTTCTCCATGCTTGATGTTATCCAACTGCAGAATGCCTAAGTATTTGTAGGCTTCATTTTCTTTGCATTTAATTAGTTGGCCATTGGGCATTTCAATTCCCTCAGATGCAGTGATTTTGCCCCTTTTTATGGATACAGTGGCGCATTTTTCCATGCCAAACTGCATTGAAATATCGGTGCTGAATACTCGGACTGTATTTGTCAATGATTGGATTTCTATTTCTGACTTTCCATAGAGTTTCAAATCATCCATATATAGTAAATGCGAAATTTTTTCAGCTTTTTTGGCTGTTTGGTAGCCTAATTTCATTTTTTTTTAAGATTACTGATAGTGGGATCATTGCGATGATGAAGAGAAGAGGTGAAAGTGAATCACCCTGGAAAATTCCTCGCTTGATATTAACCATTCCGTAGCTCTCATTCCCTACTGCCAACTCAGTTCTCCATTGTTTCATTGCCTTTTCAGTAAAGGATGTAATATTTTTGCTAATGCCAGTTGTTTCTAAGCATTTTATGATCCAACTATGTGGCAGTGAGTCAAATGCCTTTTGTAATCAATCCAGACCATATTCAAGTTCGTTTTTCTGTTCTTACAATTTTCTAATATCATTTTATCAATTAGAAGCTGATCTTTTGTGCCCCTGCTCCTTCTTTTGTTGCCTTTTTGCTCTACTGGCAAGATGTTGTTTGTTTCCAAATAATCCATCATGTTATCTGCAATAATGCCTGTGAGTAATTTGAAGGTTGTTGGTAAGCATGTTATTGGTCTATAGTTTTCAGGTGTTGTTCCTTTAGTTGGATCTTTCTGAATCAAGTATGTTTTTCCAGTTGTCAACCATTCATCAATTTGGCCCTTTTGTAAAATTTCATTCAGTTGCCTGGCCAATATTGCATGTAAACTGGTCAGATATTTGAGCCAGAAACCATGTAATTGGTCCTTTCCAGGTGATGTCCAATTCTTTACCTTTTTAACTCGATTTTTGATCATCTCAGTTGTTATTTCTAATACTTGCATTTGTTTGTTGCCAATGCTTTTCTCAAAGTCATGTATCCACTTTGCTTCCTTGTTGTAGTCCTTTGCATTTTCCCACAATTCTTTCCAGAATTCAACTGTGGCCTGCTTTTCTGGTTTTTCACTTTTGGTGTCACCATTCACATTAAGACTTTGATAAAAACGCCGTTGGTCTGATCGAAATTGCTGATTTTGTTTATATTGGATGATTCGTGCCTCATATCTTTCAATTTTTCTAGCTGTTGCTGTTATCTGCTGTTTTACAATCTCTACAGCTTCATTGATGTTTCTTGTATCCAATCTATATCTTCTGATTAGCCGATCTATGATTTTGTTGTTTTTAAGCCGTTGCTCATGCATGTTCTTTAAGTTACTAGCATCTGCCCTTAATTTTTTGATTTTTGTTCTAGACGGATTTTCCACTTTGGCTTTGATGCTTTTTCTGTTGTGTGACTAGGTACTTTAATTTTAATGCCTAGTTCATTAGTGACTATTACAGCTGCGCTGTACATTAACTGGTTTGTTTCCAAGATGGATCCCGGTTCAATTGTTGAAAACACTGCATTAACCATTTTCATGATAGGGGCCAAAATTTTCTTAGGCACAGTTTTTAGTGATGGTAAACGTTGCCTTTCCTCATTAAGCAGAAAATGCTCCATGATCTTATCCTTCAATTCTTTTTGTTTTTGAGTTAGTTCATCAGTTGGTTCAGAGATAACTGGTTCTAGTGGTGGTGATGTTATTTCCTCCCTGAGAGCTTCTTCTGGGAGTTCTACTATAGTGTCTTTAGTTGTGTCTTGAATATCAGTTATTTCCGCTTGTGATATTGTTTTTTGGGTTTTGCAATTTGCCTGAATTTCCTCATGTTCAACTTCACTAAACACTTTATTCCGTATAATAAATCGCCTTTGATCTGCTAGTCGTTGTTCACTAACATTTGAATCTGGATATTGTTGTTTCCATAATTCATACATTCGCTTTAAATATCCTCTTTTTTCTGGCTCTGAGTTGTAGTAACAGGCCATTATGGCACGGTTTTCATCTGCACTATATTTTTGTCGTTTTGTTGGCTGGTCCACTTGTAGCCCACTTGTCGACGGATGTCCAGGGACCCCAACATCCGCCGCGGCCCTTGTTAACCCGTGCGACGACCGATGCGGTATGGAATTCTTATTCGTTTTTTTCACCATATTGTATGGGTTGGCGGGGTTTTTTTTACGGGACCAGATGCCAACCTGTTCCCAACCTTCCTCCTTTCTCATCCGGGCTTGGGACCGGCAACGGCGGAGTTATTATTATTATTATTATTATTATTATTATTATTAATAATAATAATAATCAAGAATGGAGAGTTGGCAGAACAAAGCACTGCATGGCCAATTTCTGGAAAAAATAAAAGATAAAGTGGACAGTGAACAAACTTGGTTATGGTTAACAACAGGTACATTAAAGAAAGAAACAGAGTCACTAATCCTGGCTGCGCAAGAACAAGCTATCCGCACAAATGCCATTAAGGCCAAAATCGAAAAATCCTCTGATGATGCCAAATGCA